>NC_143042.1:39560000-39860000 GCF_057628025.1 Oncorhynchus mykiss
GGAGAGGTCAGGTTTGTCTTATCTGTGAATGTGTCTGTAACTATTCCTAAACCATGTGAAGGGATGGCGTGATTAATGGGGAACCAGTTAGTTGGCTCCACAATGTCTGTGTGCCAGCTTGTCCAGGAGAGGTTGTATTTAAGATGGGAGTATCTATAATTGACAATTGATATATGCCATTTGATGAGGTAATGTATTGGTCCTAAGTGGTACCAAGAACGAGATAGGAACTTCCTTTAGGAGACCATGTGAGTTGAGATGGGTGTGTCTTGGCTATAAATGATACTAAGAACTGTTTTGCAAGCACTCTCATGGAATTTATAGACACTGAATTGATCTGAGAATCACAGGGCTATGGTGAAGCTCATGTATAATTAAAGATGGGACTTTATAATATACTCTGACTTGTGTGTGGTTTGCTCTCTCGTGATTTGGTAATACAGGAAATTTCCACGAGATTTGGCGATGAGGAAGGGATGTGAATCTTCACTCGGTGACCGTTCCTGACGATCTAGGTAAATAAATCGTGCACGAGGGATCCCTCAAACTTGGGATCTTCGGGAAACCACACTTCGGGAACGAAGCAGATGGACCAACCTTTGATCTGAGAGGAAGCGAGCTGAGTGGATACCACATCTCATACTGAGTTTTTTTCCAAGAAAGAGGTGAGCGAACCACACACACTTGAAGTCGAGTTTACGTATACTCTGAGTGTGAATTCCTTTGTAAGGAGGACACCTTGGAGGCGTAAACAGGGCAGAGTCAGACCAGAGTAATCTGAGAGTTTGTGGACTCAAAGATACTCTGCCACTGTCCGGTTGCGGTGACCAAGAGCTGTCCTTACACTGAATTGATCACAGTGGGGATTGGTGCGGTCTGTGGGGGTGAGGGGCCAGGGTGACTGTGTGTTCTGTGTGAAACATGATACTTAGTGAACCCCTATTGGAAGAAGGAACTCATTCTGTGTGTCTGTGTGGCTGTCTAAGTGACCCTCAGAAGTGGTGAATTCCAATTATTTTAAATGTGCTAGCCTGCTACTCTGTGTGAGTGTTTTGTTATGGGATCGCTAGGTAATATTTGTAGGAGCGTTCTGTGTGAGCGGGGTAGGTTGACTCTGTGTGGGTAACCTTTCAAGTACTGTATGTTCTGTGTGAACGTCTGACCAGTTCTGTGTGAACATCTGACCAATCCTGTGTGGTTGATCCTTAAAGTTCTGTGTGAGCACCTAAGATTTTCTTACGTTTTATATGGATTCTGTGAATATTTGAAATTATGATAAATTGTATGTATGTATAATCAATTACTAGAGATTTGATAAAGTAATGCTGAGAATATAATTAGATACAATTTACACCACCCATTCGTAGACGTACATAGGTTTTGAGTTGGTATCTTTAATGGATAATTTGATAAAGATGAGGGTTTAAGCACTATTAAACTAGTCTGAAAATGTTGTTAAGGTCTGAAAATGTTATATTTTTTCTTCCCAGTATAAGAGAAGTTGCGGGATTTATTGAATGAACTGTTTTCCATAAAGTTAGAGAGAATTAGAGGGAATCTCAACGTATTTTATAATGTCATACAAAGCCTAAGGTTTTCCATCAAACTAATTATCATTGTGTGATGTAGTAAAGTAATTGAAATACGTTGCATAAGTAAACATAATCTACTTTTATTAAAAGGCGCAAGATCTGTTTCCTAGTCATTAAATGTCGATTTTATTCTTTGATTGCTAATCTATTCATTTGGCATGTGAGAATCATAGCCGGAGTAACTTTTAGACCTTTAAACTAGGTCTATTTTTCTGGGAATTGCCGATAGTGACGTGTCCAGATTTTACGAATACAGACAATTGTAAACTGGGTTTATTTTTGGAGAATCTTGGTCATTCACATAGCATTGGTGGTATAGTGGTGAGCATAGCTGCCTTCCAAGCTGGAGGCCCGGGATTGGTTCCCAGCCAATGCGCTAACTAAAATCGGAGTATTTGATTGTAAACTATTTGTATGTTTTGCCTGGAAAGTTATGTTCGCTAGTGTTTGTATAAGATATACATTTAACGTTTTAATAGATTGTTTAGGTTGATAGACTAATTCATTAGAAATAATAGCGAAGTGAATTTTGATGCAAGAAGGTGTCTGTTGCCTAAATTATCTGCTGGAATAATGTATTGAGAATTGAGTCATATTTAAATTACTGTATCAATAGAGGAGACAGTTACCTAAGTTAAAGAAATTCTAAATAGTAACGGAGAGATAATGGCGATAGGGTGGTGCCCACCGAAATGTTTTTCATTCTTATAGATTGACTGACACGTGTTATAATTTTGGCACTGTGTGTGTTATTTTTAAAATGTTGGACATTTCATAAGTGGGAAGAGGAAAGAGAAGAGAAAGTTGTAAAGTTTGGTTTTAAATCTTACGATAGAGGTAAGGAAAAACGTTGAAATGAGAGGGGTTATATTTTTACCCACTGGGGAAAAAAGAAATAGGATATGTTGAGCTGAAAGTGATTCAGGTGTGAATAAGGAAACATTGTGATAATGTATTCTGATGGTTATTGATTCTTGGATTTATTGTTTAGGTAACACCAGTGAATTTGAGCAGGAAAGTTCCTGTAGTCTAACATCATAATCGGTTTCCATTATGTGGAACTATGTCAGGTCATTAAAGTTGACTGCAGTTTGACTAGTTTTTATTTTTACAGGGTCAGTGCATCATTAATCACAGTTGTGTGTGTCTAATGGCAGGGTATTCCAGACATGGGAAGCTCTCACACTGAAAGCAGATTGACTAACGGTACTTTTCCTTAAGGGAGCCTGAACATTTAGAATCTTGAATACAAGATTGGAGTCAGTGTATAGAATAAGATTTTTTCCAACTCAGGACCTTATGCTTTCTATAGCTATTGGGTTTCCTAACAAGTAGTTTGAGAACCTGTTGGCAGAAGACTGAATGGGTATTAATGTTGAAAAGCAAGCTTGGGCCAAACTAGTAAGGTAGTATGTTAAGTGGGGGAGTATCATAGATTTTAATTATAGTTTTGTTACCTCTATAGTCAAAAACAATTGCATATGTTTTGGGACATTAGCTAGGTTGAATTCGGTTATTTGTGCTTTTCCCCTGATACATAGACATCTGTCTCAGGGGCATCAGTTGTTGTTTTTTTAGAAACATGCAGACTGTGTTTAATTTTATTGAGATGTAAACATGAGTCTCTGAGCAATTTTGTCATCTGAACCATTATAGTAGTGAGTTCTTGTGTAGTTTGTTGTTTGTTATTTGCATGAATTTATCACTGTATCATCTGCATACATTGGAACTTCAGACCCTGTACAGACAGAAGGAAGATCATTAATGTACGAAATGATTTAGATAGCTGATTAAAGGGGTTTGTTTATTTGTTTACTGTTTATTGTTTATTTTAGGAGTTGATTTAACTTAATTCAACATTGTATTATCTGATGTGTTTGAGTAGGATTCCTTCTTCCGGGACGGATGGAAGTTACCTAAATATGTAAGTTGAAGGAGCCATGGGAGAACACGTTTACATTTTAATTAAATACCTGGGATTAAATGACTGATTCCTTACGCTGAGAAATATACTACATTTGTGACAGAGGAAAGAAGTATTACATTTAGATAGTAATGGTATCAGGATAATTGTATCTAAGGGTAGCATTTTCACTTAAGCATACATATACATTGATGTTGATTAAAATGTAAATGTAATTATTTTTTTATCATTAGGTTTGGTTTATAGTTCACTTTTGAGTTTCTGAATTGATGTAGTATAATGAATACTAACAAAGTGTTTTGTGTTTTTTTCTGGGAAAATGAGTGTTTCATTGTCTCTCTTTGAAATGTTTCCTGGGACTATAATCTTGGGGAGAGTGAGTGAGATTGAGGCCATAAACTACCAAAGTGAAAAGGGCCTGGAAGTTTTTGTTTTTTCATTAAGTTTTGCAAATACACACACATAAAACATTTGTTATGACTATTTGTTGGTGTTTTTAAGATACTATGTTTGATTTGTTTTTTATTTCCTTTGTGTTTGGTGAGTTTTCCATTTCTTTTAGTGCAAAGGTATCTTAAAGGGGCACGCACGCACATGAGTTTTAATTAAACACGTTACTTATTTTGATAAAGGAATGTTCTGGGAACCTGAGATACAACAAGTAGGAAATATTTGATTATTTTTATAATTTGTCTAATATAGTAAAATAGACTTCTTTGAAGGGTTTTGTATGACCTCTATAATGACCTTCCGTTGTGGCTTGATCACCCTCATTGGAAAGCCATTTGGATAATGAATTTATGGTCATTTGTAGTACTGAGTTCAATATAATTTGTGTAATTTATAGATATGTTTGAGTTTACAGTTCTTAGCCATATTTGTAATTTGGACCACTGTGAAGAAGGAGAGGGCATTGCTTTTAACTAAGGGTATGCTGCTTTAAAGTCTATTTTCCTATGACCATAGGGGTTAACTCAGTTTTATGCTTTGTGGAGTTTTTTCAGTTTAGTGATTTTAATTTGATTAGGTTATTTGAAAAAAAATTATAATTCCAGTAGTAGTTTTGTTTTTTACATTACTCTCATGGAAAGATATATGTAAAAAATGGGGGAGGATTCAGTTTTTTTAGGTTTTGGATTGAAGTTTACACACCTTGAGTGATATGTGAAGGAGTGTATTGTTGTGTTTGTTCTATTCTATTCCCGATAGGTTATAGGTCTAACTTCCTGATCCTTTGGCTCTACGATGGAGTTGACAGTGTGATGGGGAGTATAAGCCAATTTGAAAGAACAGTTTCAATAGAATGTGTTGTTATTCTCTTTGAAATATGTTTAGACATTTGTATTAAGAATAATTGGTACAAGTAATAATTTATCATGTAGTTAATGAACTGAACTAAACTGTTGTTCTGATCTGTTCTTTCGGGGTTGCCATGAAGACGGTATCTTAATGCATGGAAGACATAATTGGACCGAATAGTGTGTGTACCTCAAAACCCCCTCTAACTGGCTGAAGAAGAGTGACAAAGGCGTTGCATAAGGCCCTGTCTGGACCACTTCTACCGAGAGAAAGGAACCAAGCCAGAAATCGGTGTACAGTATCAGATCTAAGCTATCAACTGCTTTTCTTTCATGCTTCTCTCAGGAGTGTGAGAGGAGAGTCCACTTGGTGTGAGCATAGAGAGAGATCTGTTCTAACCTGTTCTTATGATGCTGGTATACTGGTTGACGAATGGACAAGACATGAGTGGTAAAGATGAGACATTGAAATTGGGACATTATCATGGGCCATCCACTTTGAACTGTAAAGCTATATGAAGAAGAACGAAAAGGATGCCAGAAGAATCAGTACCTGAGAGAGGGGGTTGGTCAACTGTGCCATTAAAATTGTTTAGACGTTTGTGGTATCAGGTTGATTGTAGAGGTCTACACCATGTAAAATCATAGTAATTTAGATTAAGAATGCATTGAGATACTGATCTGTATTATAATCTTGATAATCAAGTTAATAGTAGAATTATGGGATAATTATACTGAATGTTAATATGAATGTAACTTCTGCTAATATTGATGTGTGTTAAAGTGAGTTTTTTACTTTGAGTGATAAGACCAATTTGAATCACTGAGGAATGTCATTCTAAATTTTGGTTGGATAAATAGTTGGGTTGTTAATTATGATTTGGAATATGAATAATTTCCCTGGCCTATTCTCTATTCCTGACTACATCTCTGAGCATAAGGACTTAGAGGGATGCCTGTCCTATATGTTGTGATGAGGCCTGGGTTTAGATACTGGTTCTCATGTAACTTAGGGTGCATTTCTATGTTTTGTTTTTATTTTCCTCAAATGGATTATTCCGTGTTATTAAACATGTGCAAGTTTGTCTTGTAGAATAAAGGTTGTAAAACTTAGTTTCAGAAGGGAGAAATTGTACATATAAGCTAAGGTATTTGACATTGAAGGGATTTGATTCTTTATTTTATTTGAAATATAAAGTATGTATTTACTGTTCTGATTCTCCAGAAGGGACAATGTCCCTGAGGGGAATGTGGTAGCAGAATCAGAATCAGTTAGGTAACATAGATAAATAAGATGTTTTATTGTCACGTTCTGACCTTAGTTCTTTTATTATGTCTTTGTTTTAGCATGGTCAGGGCGTCAGTTGGGTGGGTTGCCTATGTTCTTTTTTCTAATATTTGGGATTTTCTGTGTTCGGCCTGGTATGGTTCTCAATCAGAGGCAGCTGTCAATCGTTGTCCCTGATTGAGAATCATACTTAGGTAGCCTGGTTTCACTTTTGAGATGTGGGTGATTATTTTCCGTGGTAGTGTTTGTGCCACACGGGACTGTTTCGGTTTGATTACTTCACGTTTATTGTTTTGTTCAGTGTTCATTACTTTATTAAAAAACATGAACACTTACCACGCTGCGCTTTGGTCCTCACCTTCTCCCACCACAGACGATCGTTACATTTATCTTATTTATTGTCATTAGAATGTCTTCTTTTTGAATAATGCTGTTGGAAGTTTTCAGTTATCCCTGCTTGCTAGGGATCAGTTACTTGGGGCCCAGAGAGGGGAGAGGTCAGGTTTGTCTTATCTGTGAATGTGTCTGTAACTATTCCTAAACCATGTGAAGGGATGGCGTGATTAATGGGGAACCAGTTAGTTGGCTCCACAATGTCTGTGTGCCAGTCACTCCCCTCCGTGAGCTTGTCCAGGAAGGGTTGTATTTAAGATGGGAGTATCTATAATTGACAATTGATATATGCCATTGGATGAGGTAATGTTTTGGTCCTAAGTGGTACCAAGAACGAGATAGGAACTTCCTTTAGGAGACCAAACTGAACGATAAATTATAGCTAATGCTGTCTGGCTATGGGATACTCCTCTCTCAAGTAAAATCTTTCTTTGTGTAATGTTCCTGTAGATCTGTTATTCGTCATGTGAGTTGAGATGGATGTGTCTTGGCTATAAATTATACTAAGAACTGTTTTGTAAACACTCTCAGGGAATTCATTTATAGACACTGAATTGATCTGAGAGTCACAGTGGTGAAGCTCACATATAATTAAAGATGGGACTTTATAATATACTCTGACTTGTGTGTGGTTTGCTCTCTCATGATTTGGTAATAAAGGAAATTTCCACGACAGGTGGTTTGTGGTTTTCTCACCTCTTTGGAGAACCCTGGTTCTATTTGTTTTTTCACCCTTACTTTAGTTACACTCTATTACATTTTTCTCCATTGTAGAAGACAAGCAAAACCAAATATACCTATAGTATTTGAAGGAAAACTATTATTATTTTGAACAGACCAGTCAACAGTTACTGTACTCCAGGAGGGCTTCTATACATTGAACATGTCTTGTCTAGCGGTATATAACCAATACACATGACACACTTTATCCACTCTGTATCACAGTTTGGTTAGTGTGGTTCTCATAGGAGGCAATCTATCAGAAGGAGGATCCTCCTCTATTGGTCTCCTTACAGAGAACCCTGCAGTTGTCCTAGAACACTTGTCTGATTGAGAACGTACTAGTTCTCCCATGACATCATAATAAAATGGCCCCTTCCTCTGAGGCTATCAATATAGAATAGATGGTTCTGTATTACACATGACGCACATGGCACAGATGCTAAACTTGGAGAGCTCAAAGAGAGTTCATTAGCTGTTATATGTGGTTTGTAACTGATTTCAGATAACTATATATATCCAAGTAAGTTTACAAAGAACTGGTTTGCTGTGACTGCAAGCTGTCAGTAGAAACATGAAAAACAATAGCAAATGTGAAAACAACTGACTGACACCAGAATAGACATCCTGCTGAAAACCACAGAGACACAGAGAGCAGGTTGGAGGGTCCTGTGTGTACAAGGCCAACAGGCCTGACCAAAGAATAGATATAGCCTCGTACTTAGAGTAGACCTCAAGTACCTGTGAACTTGTTAGCTGTGTGGGTGGATGTGTGTGTCGTGCTATCAACTCATCTAAAACAAGGTCAAGACATTTCATTGGAGATATGACTTTAAAACAATAGCTTGTGTGCCTTACTTATGCAAGGACTCCCTGGAACTCAATTACAAAACTACACCCTCAAACAAATGAGTCTTCATCCTACAGTTCTCTACTACCGGTTTCATTTTGAGTGATTGTTGCTCTTTGTTACTGAGCTACACTTTATTATAACTATGTTGAGGTTAGTAGTCATGATCCAGGGATGATGACTGTTTGGCCTGTTTGGTGGCTGCTATTTAAAGATGCTAGAAATGATTTCTAACATGTTATAAATGTGTAATAAGCATTTAATAACTATATTACCTTGTAATAGATTCTTCATAGCCGCATATAGTATTTTGTGGAATTTAATTGACTGCTATTCCGGCTACACACATGAACTATCACAGAAAAGCACGCTGGTAATGATACTTCATCCAATTAGTGGACATTTTGAACCCTTCTACATGTTGCTGCCAACTCTACTGTTGAGACAGTTATGGGGACTTCCACGTTCACTGCTGCTCCCTGTTGAAAAAGAAACGGATTGCAGTTCTGCAGGGTGCACTTATACATATTCACATATCGTCAATAGTTTGTGAAAACTGCTCCGTTGCAATGTGAACATTGTCAAATTTGAAATCAGTCTCTCAACCATGTCAATTCGGTTCAAAGTATATTTAGCTGAGAAGTACATTTTTAGTTCAGTCTTTTGTTATGGAGAGAGAGAGAGAGTTGGGCTCTAAGTGACATGGATGTTGGTGGTTTTGAGGGTGCGTGAAAAGAGAGTGTGGTGAGGACTGACGGTCATTGCTGGGGGTTAGAGTTGAGTTTACGTGAGTGGATAATCTATTCACGGCAGTCAGAACACCACAGAGATCTGAGATACAGGATACAGCTAAAAGAAGGCAGTTTGAGAGGCTCAAACACCAGCAATAGATACATATTTACAGTTATTTTACAACCAACCAACCTTTTTTACATGAGCATAGGCTTGATATGGTTGTTGCACACTGAATCTGTGGGTGAAAGCATGAAATTTAAGGACAGAGAAAATATGAATGAAAATCAAACAATTCCTCTCTATGAAAGTAGTTGAATGTTTTATTTGATCAAAATGGAACAACAGTATCAATGTAAGTAATTGTAACTTACAATGAAAAAGCCACAATCAAACATACAGTGTAGAAAACACAGAATCAATGCAAATTAATAAAGAGGACAGGTTGACATTTCAGTCCATGTTTTTGTATCTCACACTAGAGAACACAGTGTCTGTCTCCATGGCGCTCCTCTGTCTCCCGGCATTTGGTTTCTTGTGGACGACGTTCAGAGCGGCGTAATGGAGAGTAACAGGCTCTTGATCCTGAGAGGAATAACAAGTATTAAAATCTAAATATTTGGTATTATACTAAATATTGTGGAATAGTGAAACAATCCTCTAATAAAATGTATATTTTCATATTTTGATTGAAGGAAAAATACATTGATTCAGCAACAACTAAACAAGTGTTAGATCAGGTTACCTGGTTATCATGACTGGGGACTGCAGGAGTACTTGGCTGAAGGTGGGTTCCTTTTAATCAAACACATTAATCAATATAATCATTATCATAATACAATGAAGAGCGTTTATGACCAATTTTGACCAAAACATTTCAACTAATGTAACTGTACAAACAATTGATAAGCATACTGGATCTTGCACAATATTGTCGCTTACCTATGCACTTGCTCATCTTGTACAAAACACAAGTAAGGACAATGATGAGGAGGACACACAGACCCAACGCTACGCCAAGGCAATACATGAACAGAAGATGGTCCTCCTTACAACCATCTGTGAAATATCAAATAGGGATGGAGAGAGACACAGACACTGAGGGATAAAGCTATGACAATGTTAGAGACACCAACAAGACTCGGCCTGATCGGAGTCATATTTTATTCTCTCAAATACAAAGATATCTGAGTGATGTAGGAAAACAAAAGTATCCGAACTTTGATTATGTAGATTATTATAAAACAGAATGTCAGACGTATCACCTACCTTGAATGTCCAGCTTGGTCCCATTGCCAAACATTATCTCCCCACATGAGGCCACAGCACAGTAGTAAGTCCCAGCATCAGAGGGTGTGAAGTTCCTCTTGGGGAGCTTGTAGACACATATCTGTGTAGGAGACCCAGCCTCAGGGCTCTTCTCACACTGATCACTCCTGTCTCCATGGGTGTAAATTATTCCTGGACGGGATTCTCCTGAGCCATGTCTGAACCAATAGACACTGTGTCCTCCTGCACAGGTCTCAGTGTGTGTTGTACAGTTCAGAGCCACAGAGCCTCCTGGCTGGACTGACTCAGACACAGGCTGCTGGAGCACAGACATGCTGTTGGACTCTGAGTCTGAAGAGAGTGAGTAACTAAAGTAAAACTAAGATGTTGATGAAAAACATGAAAAGCCATGTATTCATCAGCAGCATTTGATGAAGCAGCTGTACAAACATACCAACATACAGGGACACACATTTTGAAATTAAAGAAGCAAATGTTTAGTTACCTTTGACAAATAAAACAGTTCCCTCTCCAAATGTTTGCTCATAGATGTCTGTAGTGGAACAAAAGTATGTAGCTGAGTCCCCTGGCTCTGTCTTGGATATGGTCAAGTTACAGCTGTATTCTCCTCTCCTCATACCCAAACGTTTGGTCTCAGTAAAGTCCTTGATAAAGTTGTTGGAATAATAATTATCTTGGCCAACATAAAGAGATGATGCCATGTGGAGGGGTTCCTGTCCAAAACTCTGCTTGAACCAATGAAAGCTGTTCACCGACACATTAGGACAAAAGCAAGTGAGAGTCACAGAGCCTCCCAGCTCAGTAACCATCACAGGGGTCGGTTGGATTACGTTTGGTTTGGTGAAAGCACAAACTGTCAAAGCAAACAAACAAAATGGATCAAAGACAAAGACATGGATAAACCATTTCTACCCATTACAGACAGAACATCCACTTCACTCATATTCAAACGACATACTACAAATTAAAAAAAGGAACTCAATTAAAATGTCTTACACTTACCCAAGTTGATGTAAAACAAAAATACTTCTCTATTCATCATTGTAACATTAGTCCCTTCTGCACTGTATAGTCTGTGGGTCTGACAGTGGGACACTTTATGTGCACCTAATATAGGATGGCACTTTACATGGACCTTTCATGCAGTAGGAGGGAACACTGAAACTAGAGATTTTATTGGCCAACTACAATCTTAGTGTGTCCTCTGGGTTACCATAGTCTGAGCTTCCTGGGAGTTACTTTTTAAGAAGACATTACAAAGTAACTCAGAGTTACTGGATCAACCAGTCGAATATTTGCTTGATACAACTGTTTGTTTTTTGAGAGAAATGAAACATTTACTGAAATGGTTTCTCTTTTGATGTTTGGACAGAAAACAGTAATTGATCTCTAGTGCTGCTAATACTACCGACTCCAACCCAGCCCAGCCCAAAGGCTAAAATAATCATTCATAATGCACATTTACCCACCACTGCATAAAAGCCACATTTCTGGCTCTTGATTTTCATCATCAACATTAAATACTGACATTAGTTACAGCAATAGCATTGAATAATATACATTTTTGTTGGCCTAATTTCTGACCTTTGTTTGATTCCAATACCTTGTTTTTTTCATGAAGGGAGAGTTAACAAAACTATTGAGACACTCAATCTTTATCTGCACTTTGTCCTTTTGTTGAATGTTTTAGGGTTCTTAAACGTTTTCAACTCGAGACCCAAATGAGAAATTGACTGTCCTCTCATGACCCAAATTCAACCTCCAACGACCCTAAATAAGAATAAATAGTGTGTGATTATAGATGTATTCAAATAACTCAGGACCCATACTTTTAAGAAACCCTGCACAGTTTAGGGTTTGGAAAATGACATTAGCTTGTGGTTTGTATTCTTGACATTGTACATCTAACTGAGAGGCAGGGGTCTGGTGTTTACCATCCAGATGAAGAGAGGTATGTAAAGAGCCCCCCCTCACCCAGGCATTTACTCTTACACACAAATATTTTCCCCATACTATCTGTCGGCAGATGGAAAAAAATCTGGCGAGACATATTGAGAGAGAATAAGGGACATTTCATCCCCCAGTGTTAGTCTATGAGAGATGCAGTGATGTTCACCTCAGCAGGTCTCACTCTACACTGAGCTGCTCCTTGCTGTCACTCACACCACAGGAAGTGATGCGTACCCTCACTGGCCCCTCATCTAACAGATCTGAATCCTCCTTGAAATGTACTTCTCGGGAATAGGGGGTTGTGATCAGTGCAAAGCCAAGCCAGTAAAAACCAATTGGCAAATAACATCATGACAGAGGCAACTTTGGTTTAACTCTTTATTTGTCTTTTTTTGAAGTGATCAGTATAATGCAATTCTCTACTGCTGGGTACTTTGACCCTCAGGGTCACCCTATAAAAAAATCACTGATACACAAAACAGAGAACTAAACTAAGAAAGGCCAAAAGAGGCAACTACTCCTCCGCAGCCATTAAACAGTTGTGTTTTAACTTCTAACTTCAATTCTTTCACCAGACCATGTACCACTTAGATGTGTGGCCTAACTGAGTTGGAGACGTCTATGGTAGGGGTACGCGCAATGCCCCGTCGGGGGTACACCAAATAAAAATTTGTTTCAATTTTTTTTTAAATAATTCAACAAAATCGTAGCCTCGTTTCACTGCCAAAAATAAAATTAAACCATCTAGTGTTCAGCAAAATAACAACACAAGGTCAAATACAGGTAGCCTAGTCAAATAATTAACATCCAATCACATTAACGTTTTATTGATTTATTTCACCTTTATTTAACCAGGTAGGCCAGTTGAGAACAAGTTCTCATTTACAACTGCAACCTGACCAAGATAAAGCAAAGCAGTGTGACAAAAACAACAACACAGAGTTACACATAAACAAACGTACAGTCAATAGCACAATAGTGTACAGTGTGTGCAAATGTAGAAGAGTAGGGAGGTAAGGCAATAAATAGGCCATGGAGGCTAAATAATTACAATTTAGCATTTACTGTTACTCTCTCACGGGAAACCTTCACTCTTGAGCAGACATTTAGAAACGAAACATGGCAATTTGAACAATAAGCCACGGGAGTTTTTTGAGCGAGAATAAATACTATTTTTGAATAGTAAAACATGTATAAAAGCAACAGATACCATTAATAAGAAGGGGCTAGAAGAGTCTTGTATGGTGAGCTACCGAGTGGCTAGGACAGGCAAGCCACATACTATTGTGGAGGACTTAATTCTTTCTGCTGCTGGGGATGTGGCTGGAACAATGCTGGGGGAAAAGGCCAAAAAAACTATACAGACAATGATTTCATCAAACAACACTGTTTCACGACACAGTGACATGGCAGGAGACGTTGTGAAATAATTAATGCTTCGCATACAAGCCAGTGACTTCTATGCGTTACAGCTGGATGAGTCAACAGACGTGGCGTGCCTGGCACAGCTCCTGGTATATGTCCATTACGTTTATGGGGGGTGTGAACTGACACTGCACTTCTTACAAAGAGAGCATCTATTGTAAATCGTATACATATATATCTATGCGGTATATGGAGTCAAAGAGATTCTCATGGTCTGTGAGAACCAGGTCTCTCCTGAAAAATAAATTTGTATGTCATCTAGACTAAACAAAGCTAAATAAAGGTTAAATAAAAAGACAATGCTATTCCTTTTAATGAGATTGTATATGTGGTCGCAGAGTTTTACTGTAGACAGAGAATAGAGATGTACAGAACGTAAAAATGCACAGTTTATTATGTTAAAAACACATAGTAATAGAGCAAAAATGGGATTCTCTATCATATGATTTCTTACAATAAAAATCTGTAAAAAGTTATGGCTATTTAAGGCGTTACAGGATCTTTATATACATCTAGCATACAGACAATGTTAAAACAACAGTTTCTTTGTAACATCGAAAATAGTAATTTTTGTTACTAAAAGCAGTTTTATTATGCTACAAATTGTAAAACTTATTTTTGTAGTCTGTGACAGTGGGGATATCTTTCACTGCTGCTGAAGGTATCTGACATCAGAGTACACTGCATCCTCTCTGCTGGTCTTCTCTCTCACTCTTCTAGAAGAGGACTTCTTCTTGGAGGTGAAACTGACAGCTGCGTAGTTCAACACGTCACTGTCTTGATTCTGAGGGGGGTGGAGCCATGAGAAAATACATTATGATGACAGCATGATCTACTATATAATGTTTCTATTCTCCTGTGGAAGAAAACACTCTACAAAAGACATGACTGTTCAGACTGTACACCCACTACAATGACCTGACAGGTCAAATGTGGAAAAATGAACAACAATCACAAAGATTAGAAGGCTTTATCTAGTGCAGTGACTGTACAGTTACTTATTACTTCCAAGAAAGCTTAATAACACAAAATGCATAAATAAGCTGAATACTAGCTGTAATGAAAGTGAAATGGCTGGTTTCTTATAAAAACTGAAAAAATACTATATTTATAAATGTTGACAAATTTACCTGATTGCCCTGGGACGTTGGGACATCAGTCCTTCCTTCAAAGAGACTGAAATAGAGGAATGCCAGCTATTATTTTGTATGACAATCCCATCTCTTTTTAACCCCATGTAGATAATTAACAATGCTTATATGATGGACATTTACAGAATGTACATTGCATAGATATGCATGAAACATTAGATACATCAGCTATAACATCACATACATTAGATATAAAGTAATACCTCTGCTATCTCTGTTCTGAGTCTTGCACAGCGCCCAGACAAGTAGAAGGGTCACTATCCCCAGAACGATGTTGGAGATGATCAAGGCCAGAACAGTAGGACTCGGATCAAATGGAGAATTATTTTCACTTTTCACCTTTATTTAACCAGGTAGGCTAGTTGAGAACAAGTTCTCATGTACAATTGCGACCTGGCCAAGATAAAGCAAAGCAGTTCGACACATACAACGACACAGAGTTACACATGGAGTAAAACAAACATACAGTCAATAATACACTAGAAACAAGTCTATATACGATGTGAGCAAGTGAGGAGAGATAAGGGAGGTAAAGGCAAAAAAGGCCATGGTGGCGAAGTAAATACAATACAGCAAGTAAAACACTGGAATGGTAGATTTGCAGTGGGAAAATGTGCAAAGTAGAAATAAAAATTATGGGATGCAAAGGAGCAAAGTAAATAAATAAATAAAATAAAATAAATACAGTAGGGAAAGAGGTAGTTGTTTGGGCTAAATTATAGGTGGGCTATGTACAGGTGCAGTAATCTGTGAGCTGCTCTGACAGCTGGTGCTTAAAGCTAGTGAGGGAGATAAGTGTTTCCAGTTTCAGAGATTTTTGTAGTTCGTTCCAGTCATTGGCAGCAGAGAACTGGAAGGAGAGGCGGTCAAAGAAAGAATTGGTTTTGGGGGTGACCAGAGAGATATAAATGCTGGAGCGCGTTCTACAGGTGGGTGATGCTATGGTGACCAGCGAACTGAGATAAGGGGGACTTAACCTAGCAGGGCCTTGTAGATGACATGGAGCCAGTGGGTTTGGTGACGAGTATGAAGCGAGGCCCAGCCAACAAGGGCGTACAGGTAGCAATGGTGGGTAGTATATGGGGCTTTGGTGACAAAACGGATGTCACTGTGATAGACTGCATCCAATTTGTTGAGTAGGGTATTGGAGGCTATTTTGTAAATGACATCGCCGAAGTCGAGGATTGGTAGGATGGTCAGTTTTACAAGGGTATGTTTGGCAACATGAGTGAAGGATGCTTTGTTGCGAAATAGGAAGCCAATTCTAGATTTAACTTTGGATTGGAGATGTTTGATGTGGGTCTGGAAGGAGAGTTTACAGTCTAACCAGACACCTAGGTATTTGTAGTTGTCCACGTATTCTAAGAATCATGCTCTGAAACTGTGGAAAGGGTATCAGTGAATTCATATCGTATCATCATCAAACAGTAAAATATGGAATCAAAAGCTAAAGGTGATATTGTATAGCTTTTTGAGACAAATGAATGAGATCATTTGGAAGTAGGCCATTTGCACGAATATACAGTAATGTTGGGGATATTTACATATTAAATGGGATTTACCTTGAATGTCCAGGATGGTCCCGTTGCCAAAGAGTATCTCCCCACATGGGGCCACAGCACAGTAGTAAGTCCCAGCATCAGAGAGGCTGAGGTTCCTCTTGGGGAGGTTGTAGACACAGCTCTGTGTAGGAGACCCAGCCTCAGGGCTCTTCTCACACTGATCACTCCTGTCTCCATGGGTGTAGAATCCTGGAAGGGATTCTCCTGAGCCATGTCTGAACCAATAGACAGTGTGGTCTCCCACACAAGCCTCAGTGTGTATTGTACAGTTCAGAGTCACAGAGTCTCCTGGACTGACTCAGACACAGGCTGCTGGAGCACAGTCATGTTTCTGGACCCTGATCCTGACAAGAAGATCAATAAACCCATTGAATCTCTAGAATATTACTGTAGACTGTGTTCAAACTCAACGTTTTCCAAATAAAAATCTAATCTGATTAAGATATTAACTCATATTTTCACAATATATCTGGTAATATACCTTTTACTAAGATAATGCGTCTCCAGCTTCTACATCTATTAAATGCTTTATTCATCTTATCACAAGCAAGTCTATTTAAAATGAGTTTGGCAGAGAAGTAATGCACTTAATTCAAGTAGCTACAGTAATTATGTGTTACAGTAATACAGATAATAATGTTAATAAAGGGAGAGTTGATAAAAAGAGAATTCATTTGACTGTTTCATTCATCCAGTTCTACTGTCTGATCCCAGCATACACCACTGTCTCCATGTGACCTCTCTGTCTTCCAGACCTGTTCTTCTTGTTGCTCAGATTCAGAGCTACGTAATGGAGACTGTCACCATCTGGGTTCTGTGAGAAACAATTATAAAGGTGGGTGGGGGAAACAATTCCATATGTTATTATTTAACATAAACATTTCCATACATATTTCTATGGTAATACAAAACGTAAGGAATTCTACTTACCCCTGAATCTGTAGAAGAGACTGCTGGACATGGTGTCAGAGAGACGGATCCTGAAAAGAAACACCTCAAAGATAAAGATGCAACTCCTTCTTCCCATGCAGATACATCTGTAGACGGTAATGTTAAAGAAGAGCAACTTCTAAAAGGTTGTCACTTACCTCTGCACTGCAAACACTTTCTCTGGTTCATCCTGTACATGATGCAAGCAAGGACAATGATCAGGATTAACGAGAAAGTCAATTCTACACCCAAGCAGTACATCAAGAGAAGAGGGTCTGTCCTATGGCCTGTGGAGATTCAAACATTGATAGTGGACACTCAGAAGAGCAAGTAAATATATATTATATACAGTAGATTTGAAAAATATATAAATAGATGCAAGCCATATCACCTACCTTGAATGTCCAGCTTGGTCCCGTTCCCAAACAGTATCTCCCCACATGAGGCCACATCACAGTAGTAAGTCCCAGCATCAGAGAGGCTGAGGTTCCTCTTGGGGAGGTTGTAGACAGAGCTCTGTGTAGGAGACACAGCCTTAAAACCTCTCTGGGATATGTGGGACGGTAGCGTCCCACCTCGCCAACAGCCAATGAAATTGCATGGCGCCAAATTCAAAATAACAGAAATCCCATTATTAAAATTCATCAAAACATACAAATATTTTACACCATTTTAAAGACAAACTTCTTGTAAATCCAGCCACGGTGTCCAAAATTGAAATAGGCTTTACGGCAAAAGCACACCAAACAATTATGTTAGGTCAACACCTAGTCACAGAAAACCATACAGCCATTTTCCAGCCAAGGAGAGGGCTTACAAAAATCAGAAATAGTGATTAACTTTTGGTGACTGGGGGGCAGTATTAGGTAGCTTGGATGAATAAGGTGCCCAGAGTAAACCTCCTGCTACTCAGCCATAAAAGCTAGAATATGCATACATATATTAATAGTATTGGATAGAAAACACTCTGACGTTTCTAAAACTGCAGGCGAAAACCCGAGAAAAAATTCCAACCATGAAGTGGGAAATCTGAGGTTTGTAGTTTTTCAACTCAGCCCCCATTGAAGACACAGTGGGATATTGGTTATGTTGCACTTCTCAAGGCTTCCACTAGATGTCAACTGTCTCTAGAAACCCTGTTTGAGGCTTCTACTGTTAAGGAGGGACTCATAAGGCCTGTTTGAGTCAGTGGTCTGGCGGAGTGCCACGAGCTGGTCACGCGCATTCACATGAGAGGTAGCTTGTGTTCCATTGCTTTTCTACAGACAAAGGAATTCTCTGGTTGGAACCTTATTGAAGATTTATGTTAAAAACATCCTAAAGACTTATTCTATACATCGTTTGACATGTTTCTACGGACTGTAACGGAACTTTTTGACATTTCGTCTGCTACTAGTGAACGCGCTTTGTGAGTTTTGATTTGTTTACTAAACGTGCAAACATAAGTAGCTTTTTGGACATAAATAATGGACATTATCGAACAAATCCAACATTTATTGTGGAACTGGGATTCCTGGGAGTGCATTCTGATGAAGATCATCAAAGGTAAGTGAATATTAATAATGCTATTTCTGAATAATGTTGACTACCCAACATGGTGGATATTTCTCTGGCTGGTTTGGGCTCTGAGCACCATACTCAGATTATTATAATGTTTTTTTTAAATCTGACACAGTGGTTGCATTAAGGAGAAGTTTATCTAAAGTTCCATGTGTAACAGTTGTATCTTTTATCAATGTTTATTATGAGTATTTCTGTGAATTGATGTGGCTCTCTGCAAAATCACTGCATGTTTTGGAACTACTGAACATAACACGCCAATGTAAAATTAGATTTTTGGATATAAATATGCACTTTACCGAACAAAACATACATGTATTGTGTAACAATACAAAGTAGAATCTCAATTCAACGGCTCAGACACAAGAGGCATGTGGCATGTGGCAGGGTCTACAGTCAATCACGGACTACAGGAAGAAATCCAGCCCAGTCACGGACCAGGATGTCCTGCTCCCAGGCAGACTAAATAACTTTTTTTTTTTTTCAACCTCAGGAGGCTGAAGAAATTCGGCTTGTCACCAAAAGCACTCACAAACTTCTACAGATGCACAATCGAGAGCATCCTGGCGGGCTGTATCACCGCCTGGTACGACAACTGCTCCGCCCTCAACCGTAAGGCTCTCCAGAGGGTAGTGAGGTCTGCACAACGCATCACCGGGGGCAAACTACCTGCCCTCCAGGACACCTACACCACCCGATGTCACAGGAAGGCCATAAAGATCATCAAGGACATCAACCACCCGAGCCACTGCCTGTTCACCCCGCTATCATCCAGAAGGCGAGGTCAGTACAGGTGCATCAAAGCTGGGACCGAGAGACTGAAAAACAGCTTCTATCTCAAGGCCATCAGACTGTTAAACAGCCACCACTAACATTGAGTGGCTGCTGCCAACACACTGACACTGACTCAACTCCAGCCACTTTAATAATGGGAATTGATGGGAAATTATGTAAATATATCACTAGCCACTTTAAACAATGCTACCTAATATAATGTTTACATACCCTACATTATTCATCTCATATGTATACGTATATACTGTACTCTATATCATCTACTGCATCCTTATGTAATACATGTATCACTAGCCACTTTAACTATGCCACTTTGTTTACATACTCATCTCATATGTATATACTGTACTCGATACCATCTACTGTATCTTGCCTATGCTGCTCTGTACCATCACTCATTCATATATCCTTATGTACATATTCTTTATCCCCTCACACTGTGTACAAGACAGTAGTTTTGGAATTGTTAGCTAGATTACTTGTTGGTTATTACTGCATTGTCGGAACTAGATGCACAAGCATTTCGCTGCACTCGCATTAACATCTCCTAACCATGTGTATGTGACAAATAAAATTTGATTTGATTTGATAACATGAAGTCCTATGAGTGTCATATGATGAAGATCATCAAAGGTTAGTGATGAATTTTATCAATATTTCTGCTTTTTGTGACTCCACTCTTTGGCTGGAAAAATGGCTGTGTTTTTCTGTGAATTGGTGGTGACCTAACATAATCGTTTGTGGTGCTTTCGCTGTAAAGCCTTTTTGAAATCAGACACTGTGGCTGGATTAACGAGAATCTTATCTTTAAAATGGTGTAAAATGCGTGTATGCTTGAGATTATTTTTGTTATCTTGTTATTTTGAATTCGGTGCCCTGCACTTTCACTGGCTGTTGGGTGGGACGCTACCGTCCCGAATATCCCAGAGAGGTTAAATTATTCACTAACCTTTGATGATCTTCATCAGAAGGCACTTACAGGACTTCATGTTACACAATAAATGTGTGTTTATTCATTTGAAATTGGTGTTATGATCAGAAATGCATTGTCTCAAACAAACATACAGTGAAAGTGCAGAGAGCCACATCAAATTACAGAAATACCCAAAATAAACATTGATAAAAGATACAAATGTTATGCATGGAAATATAGATAAACTTCTCCTTAATGCAACCACTGTGTCAGATTTCAAAAAGGCTTTACGGCGAAAGCGCACTTTGCGATTATGTTAGGTCAGCGCTAGTCACAGAAATACATCCAGCCATTTCCCAAAGAAGGAGAGGTGTCAGAAAAGTCAGAAATAGCGTTATAAATATTCACTTACCTTTGATGATCTTGATCGGAATGCACTCCCTGGAATCCCAGTTCCACAATATATGCTTGTAATGTTGGATAAAGTCCATAATGTATGTCCAAATACCTAAATTTTGTTCGCACGTTTAGCCCAGTAATCCAAATGCATATTGTGCGATCACTTGTTCAGATGAAATGTCAAAAAGTTATATTACAGTTCTTAGAAACATGTCAAACGATGTATAGAATTAATCTTTAGGATGTTTTAATCATAATCATAATCAGATAATTTGCCCATAGCTTAGGGATCCCTATCATTCCTTAGGCTATGCCCTTCCCAGTTCACGCCTTAGATAGTCGACCATTAGGGTCAGGATTGATTAGGGAGGCCACCGCTCCTCTGGGCATGGTGACACAGGGGGGTCACACGGAGAGAATCAGTCTCTTTCTCATTGACTCTTCTGCGTTTCCCGTGGTGCTAGGCCTACCTTGGTTAGCGTGTCATGACCCCACTGTTTCACGACAACGGAGGGCTCTCACGGGGTGGTCGCGAGAGTGCTCGGGGAGGTGTTTAGGGGTTTCCGTAGGTGCTACTACGGTGGAAAGTCCAGACCAGATATCCACCGTGCGCATTCTCCCCGAATATGCCGATTTGGCTCTCGCCTTCTTCAAAAAGAAGGCGACTCACTTACCACCCCATCGACTGGGGGATTGTGCGATAAATCTCCTGGTAGACGCTGCACTTGCCAGGAGTTACATGTATCCTCTGTCACAGGCAGACAGAGGATATGGAATATATGGCTATGGAAACATATGTCTCCGAATCCCTGCGTCAGGGATACATTCGGTCCTCCACTTCCCCCGCCTCCTTGAGTTTCTTTTTTTGTGAAGAAGAAGGAGGGAGGTCTGTACTGTGAGGTACAGTTACCCGCTACCTCTTATCGCCAAGGCAATTGAGTCAATACACGAGGTGCGCTACTTCACCAAACTTGATCTCAGGAGTGCTTACTACCTGGTGCATATCTGGGAGGGAGACGACTGGAAGACGGCGTTCAGTATGACCTCAGGGCATTATGAGTACCTTGTCATGCCGTACGGGTTGATGAATGCTCCATCAGTCTTCCAAGCCTTTGTAGACAAGATTTTCAGGGACCTGCATGGGCAGGGTGTAGTGGTGTATATTGATGACATTCTGATATACTCTGTTACACGCGCCAAGCATGTGTCCCTGGGGCGCAAGGTGCTTGGTCGACTGTGGAGCATGACCTGTACGCTAAGGCTGAGAAATGTCTGTTCTTCCATCAGTCCGTCTCCTTCCTAGGGTACCGCATTTCGACCTCAGAGATGGAGATGGAGAGTGACCTCATCTAAGCCGTGCGTAATTGGCTGACTCCCACCACGGTGAAGAAGGTGCAGTGGTTTCTAGGGTTACTACCAGAGATTTATCCGGGGTTTTGGTCAGGTAGCGGCTCCTATTACCTCACTGCTGAAGGGGGGACCGGTACGTTTGCAGTGGTCGGTTGAGGCGGACCGGGCCTTTGGTCACCTTAGGGCTCTGTTTACCTTGGCTCCCGTGCTGGCCCATCCGTATCCCTCTTTGGCATTCATAGTGGAGGTGGACGCGTCCGAGGCTGGGATTGGAGCCGTGCTCTCTCACTGCTCGGGTACACCACCGAAGCTCAGCCCTTGTGCCTCCTTCTCGGGAAGCTCAGCCCGGCGGAGGAAACTATGACGTGGGGGACCGGAAGCTGTTGGCTTTGAAGGCGTGGAGACATTGGCTTGAGGGGGCTAAACATACTTTTCTCATCTGGACTGACCACCGCAATCTGGAGTACATCCGGGTGGTGAGGAGACTGAACCCTCGCCAGGCAAGGTGGGCCATGTTTTTCACCCGTTTTGTTTTCACCCTTTCTTACAGACCAGGCTCCCAGAATGCGAAGGCAGACGCACTGTCCCGGCTGTATGACACAGAGGAGTAGCCCATGGGTCCCACCCCAATACTCCCTGCCTCCTGCCTGGTGGCGCCGGTAGTGTGGGAGCTGGACGCAGGCATTGAGCAGGCGTTGCGTGCAGAGCCCGCTCCCCTCTAGTGTCCCGCTGGGCGTCTGTACGTTCCGTCTGCTGTCCGTGACGGGCTGATCTATTGGGCCCACACGTCACCCTCCTCTGGTCATCCAGGCATCGGTCGGACGGTGCGCTGTCTGAGTGGGAAGTACTGGTGGCCCACTTTGGCTAAGGACGTGAGAGTTTATGTTTCCCCCTGCTCTTTGTGAGCCCAGTGTAAGGCTTCTAGGCACCTGCCCAGAGGTAAGTTACACCACTTACCCGTTCCACAGCAGCCCATCCGGATCCCTCTTTGGCGTTCATAGTGGTGGTGGACGCATCCGAGGCTGGGATAGGAGCCATGCTCTCTCAGCGCTCGGGTACTCACCCAAAGCTCCGCCCCTGTGCCTTCTTCTCGTAGAAGCTCAGCCAGGCGGAGCGAAACTATGATGTGGGGGACCGGGAGCTGTCGTCAAGGCCTTGAAGGTGTGGAGACATTGGCTTGAGGGGGCTAAACACCCTTTTCTCATTTGGGCTGACCACCGCAATCTGGAGTACATCCGGGCGGCGAGGAGACTGAACCCTCGCCAGGCAAGGTGGGCCATGTTTCTCACCCGTTTTGTATTTATCCTTTCATACAAACCAGGTTCTAAAAATGTTAAGGCAGACGCATTGTCCCGGCTGTATGACACTGTCATGACATTGGCCTGGGGGGTAGGTTTATGACAGTCATAAATACCTCTTTCCCCCTTTTTCCTCTCTCTACCCTACTGATGTTACATTTGCAAACCCCTTGATTAACATAGAGATTCTGGGAACATCAGAAGGTGGGGGGAAATTAACTATATTCTGGTAATCCGACCAATGGAACATATGCGGTGGTACTTAATGAATATGATGTCAGTTCAGTTGTCATCTGAGACATTCTCATCAATGATCAGATGACATAAACTCTACAGTGGAAAGTCTACACATCAGAGTTATCGGATTCCCATGGAATTTTTGTTCAATTTAAATGTTTGAATATGAAATTATTTGTGATGGGATGAAATGTGATTTTAGCTTCTAAAATGTGAGATTTGGGTTTTCATAAGATAGGGCTGCTCAATCAGTGGCCCGCCCCTGTGAAGGGACATGGGCTATAAAACTTTTCAAACACGCCCTCCTCTCCCTTCCTATATAAGCCCTTGACAACAATATAACTTCCTGTTCCGAGGATGTAGGACAACGGTCCGATGTCAGAATGGTTCAGATAATAACTAGAGAATGAAGCCAACATCAGCGTGAGTTTTGGGTTGTGAATGGTATGAACTTTGAACTCTTATTCACTACAGAAGTGATATCTCCTAGCCGTTAAGTTAGCAACAGCAAATGCAAACGAGGGTTAGGAAGGAACAGACAGAGTATCCCGTCTATCACCCAACGACGTTACTACAACGTATCCAATTGACAACCAGAGACATTCTTCAAAGGACTCGGTTGGGCAACATGGTCTTCCATCTACCACCAACCTACCGAAGCGCAGCTCAGAGTAAATATTTATTGCATTTTCCTTTTCCAAATGGGCGGTAATTTAGAATGCATAAGATACTGTATTTACGATAGCACAGCTTCTCCCTGTGTCCCTCAGTCTTCCCGCGCTTTCACTCAAACCCAGCCCTTTTCCTTTGTGTAACAAGCTGTCATATCTGTTCCGCCCGCTAGTGACATTTTCCTTTATGACGTCATTTGTAATCAAGTTATGATTTAATTATGTGTATGTGTCATTCTGTGTGATTAGTTAGGTATTTAGTAAATAAATAATTAAACCCAATTTTGTATTGCTGATTCAACTTGTTAGCCAGGGTTCGTGCAGATAACCAAGAATTTACAACTTTCAGATGAGACTGAATTAAGATGACGATTAATTAACATTGACTGCTATTGATGTCATATATTACTAGGTCTTTAAGAGTTTATTTGGAAGATAACTGCTCTATAAATATTATTTCGTGGTGCCCGACTGTTGGGAAAATTATGATTAAATGACTGAACAAATCATTTTAAATGGAACTGTAAATAGGTCAAACTTATACTCTGTTTTATTATATCCAATTAACAATTTGAGTTCATAAGAAGGGATTGTGAGACACGGACAAGGAGTAATTAAAGTTAATGAACACCATTCCAACTGGGAAGAAAGGAATGGTCTGTGGATTAAGTAAACAGATAATGTAGTTAACCTATGGTTGAACCGACGAAACTGAGCTCTGGGGTTTTTAGATAAGGAAGTGAGTGCATTCCTAGGTTTTCTGTTAATTAGAACTGTCAGCTAAGTGGTGATCGATAATTTTGGGGGGTCAAAAGTTAATTCAGTTATGTTGTGTGACCTGTGAGTGTGTTAGTAAGTTAGAATGAACTATTAACCTCACTTTGTCCCGGTCGAGAGGAGGGGATTCTGTTAAGCAATGAAATGACGTCATGTTATTGTATATAAACTGTTGCTCGTGATAAAGTGGGAGCACGCTCCGAGAATAAATTCTGTTACCTATTATTGAAATGGCTGGTCTCCGTCTATTTTATGCAAACAAGAATCTTACAAATTCTCATAAAATATATTAAGGGTTTTCAATTAATGAAAACACATTGGCATAATTAAATTTCAGTAACACCGACTCTCTAGTTATTAGCATTTACATGATTAGCTCAATCAGGTGATATCAATTATGGAGAAATTATTTTATAGAATAGCATGTCATATCACTTAATCCGGCATAGCCAAAGACACGACAACACAGAGGAGGGGCCCATGGATCCCACTCCCTTATTCCCGGCCTCTTGCCTGGTGGCACCGGTAGTGTGGGAGCTGGACGCGGACATTGAGCAGGCGTTGCGTACAGAGCCCGCTCCCCTTCAGTGTCCGGCTGGGCGTATGTACGTTCCGTCTGCTGCCGTCATCCTGGTATCAGTCGGACGGTGCTCTGTCTTAGTGAGAAGTACTGGTGGCCCACTTTAGCTAAGGACGTGAGGGTTTATATTACCTCCTGCTCAGTGTGCGCTCAGTGCAAGGCTCCTAGACACCTGCCCAGAGGTAAGCTACAACCCTTACCCGTTCCACAACGGCCATGGTCGCACCTGTCAGTGGATTTCCTGACTGATCTTCCTCCTTCACAGGAAAACACCACTATCCTGGTCATTGTGGATTGTTTCTCTAAGTCCTGTCGTCTCCTCCCTCTGCCCGGTCTCCCTACGGCCCAACAGACTGCAGAAGCCTTGTTTACACATGTCTTCCGGCACTATGAGGTGCCTGAGGATATAGTGTCTGATCGAGGTCCACAGTTCACTTCAAGGGTCTGGAGGGCGTTCATGGAACATCTGGGGGTCTCGGTTAGCCTTACCTCAGGTTTTCACCCTGAGAGTAGCGGGCAGGTGGAGAGAGTAAACCAGGATGTGGGTATGTTTCTGAGGTCCTATTTCCAGGACCGGCCGGGGGAGTGGGCAGCGTTCGTGCCCTTGGCAGAGATGGCCTAGAACTCGTTCCACCACTCCTCCACAAACCTCCCCATTCATCCAGTGTGTATTGGGGTATCAGCCTGTTCTGGCTCCTTAGCATCAGGGTTAGGGTTAGGGTCCTGCGGTGGACGACTGATAAAAGATACAAGTGTTATTCACAGAATAAACTGAAAATATTCTGTATTTAAAAATGTTGACAAATTTACCTGATTGCCCTTGGACGTTAGGACATCAGTCCTCCCTTCAAAGAGATTGAAATAGAGGAAGCTATTATAAGCTGTCATTTTGTATGACAATCCATTTCTTTTTAACCTCATGTAGTTAACCTCTCTAGGGTATGCGGGACGCTAGCGTCCCATCTGTCCAACATCCAGTGAGGTTGCAGAGCGCCAAATTCAACTACAGAAATGCTCATTATAAATATTCAGAAAACAAAACATATTTTACATAGGTTTAAAGATTAACTTCTTGTTAAACCAACCACAGTGCTTTTCGGCGAAAGCATACCTAGCCCAGAACATAGCCCAGTTGACAAATTATTACAAACAGTAACCAGCCAAGCAGAAGCGTTACAAAACTCAGAAATAGAGACAAAATTAATCCCTTACCTTTGATGATCTTCATATGGTGGCAATCAGAAGACATTAATTTACTCAATAAATGTTCCTTTTGTTTGATGAAGTCTCTTTATATCCAAAAACCTCTGTTTTGTTAGCGCGTTTTCTTCAGTAATCCACAGGCTCAAACTCAGTCAAAACAATCAGACAAAAAATCCAAATTGTTTCCGTCATGTTCATAGAAACATGTCAAACGATGTTTATATTCAATCCTCAGGTTGTTTTTTAGCCTAAATGATCTATAATATTTCAACCGGACAATAACGTCCTCAATATAAAAGGTAAACAAGAAATGCACATGCGCCTGAAAAAACCCTGCAACACGACATGTTAGGGTCGACTCGTTCAGACTGGTCTTACTCCCTCATTTAAAAGAATACAAGCCTGAAACGATTTCTAAAGACATCTAGTGGAAGGCATAGGAACTGCAAATGGACTGCAAATGGAGTCCTAAGTCAATAGATACTGTAATGGCATTGAATAGAAAACTATTGCTTCCTGAATGGCTTTTTTTCAGGTTTTCACCTGCTAAATCAGTTATGTTATACTCACAGACCAGTTATATGCATATCATATCTTCTGGGCCCGAGTAGCAGGCCGTTTAATATGGGCATACTTTTCATCCAAAATGCTGCCCCCTACCCTAGAGATGTTAAACCCACACATCTCCCCACATGAGGCCACAGCACAGTAGTAAGTCCCAGCATCAGAGAGGCTGAGGTTCCTCTTGGAGAGGTTGTAGACACAGCTCTGTGTAGGAGACCCAGCCTCAGGGCTCTTCTCACACTGATCACTCCTGTCTCCATGGGTGGAAATGATTCCTGGATGGGATTCTCCTGAGCCATGTCTGAACCAATAGACACTGTGTTCTCCTGCACAGGTCTCAGTGTGTATTGTCTCCTGGCTGGACTGACTCAGACACAGGCTGCCGGACAACAGTATTACTATTCAACTCTTCACCTTTGAAATGAAATGTAACTGATTTATCGTAAAAATATATATTTTTTTATATCATGTCACATATTATATTTCAGCATATCATTCATTATTCAGCGTATGACTTCAAGCTTTGTTCCCTTCTTACAAGTAATTGCATTACCTTTAAGCTTCAAGGTGGTTCCAGGTCCAACCTCTATGACGTTTAAGTGCAAAACTACACAGTAGTATATTCCAATGTCCTCTTGCTTTGTTGAAGACATATTTAGGTGAAATATCCCAACTTTTATCAATCCACCAAAACAGCCATTTATATAGTCACCAAAATAATGTGCATGTTTGGTAATGATCTCTGCCTTTGCCACACACTGCAGTTTATTGCCAGTGGTCATCTTGTACCACACCATGTGATCAACATTACTGGTTACATGGTATTCAACTGTCACGTTGTCCCCCAACTTTGCAGCTAGGAATGGAGCAGGCTGAGAAGTCTCAGATGATTTAGTCACATCTGAAACAAAATCAGGTATTTCCATTGAGAAAAAGACAATATACCAAACACATATTATTGAACCCAGATTGAAAGTAGACTTTCTTAGGAAATGTGTCACTTACATGAGTTGCAGAGAAGAAGAAAGACCAATGGCTCAACCATCTTGTCCTCACCCCTAGCTTTTCTGGATCCGGGGTGATTCGTAGTGTGCAACTTGTAAAAAGACATTGAATCACACATCTGTGGTCTGATTGGTTAGATCGAGGTGGGGTCTGATTGGTCTATTAAATGTGTTCAGCTGAACACCTGATTGGCTGTTCAGTTGGTCATATGTGGAACAGAAACAGTCCTTCTATGAAGATTGAATCAGTGTCACTTTGCGAGACTGGATACAAGAAAATACAACCTGAAAATATGATGTTTGGATCAGATGGTAACCCATGTTGTGAGTAAGGAAACTCAAACCTACTTAGGAACTTCCCAGTCTTCACTTTGACTTTACAGTTCAACTTCAGGATAAAAATTGTTGACAGTTTAACATATCTAAACGTCAACATATAACATGTGATGAAAATACACTTGGATGTAACAACAAACTAAATTAAATTAAATTAAATAAATAAATTAAGCAGTGATTTTTGATCACCAACATTTATTCAGTTAAGAGGTAATTTGCATATTTAAGACATTGGAGAAACAATGAAAGCCTACTCATCGAATATTCTAATACATGTTTCTTCTCCAGGTTACAAGTAGAGCTATTTCCTATTTTATTTAGCTATTATTTACATACTAAAAGCAGTTGTTTTACCAGTCATCACAAGGCCTTCAAAGTTATCTCTATTGTAAATGGATGTGGTTTCCGTTCAATGTGGTGAGGTTCTTCCCATATCTCACTAATGCTGAAGGTACCTGACCTCAGAGTACTCTGCATCCTCTCTGCTGGTCTGGGCTCTCTCTCTTCTGGAGGAGGGGCTTTTCTTGGTGGTGAAACTCACAGCTGCATAGTTTACCACGTCACTGTCTTGGTTCTGTGTGAGAGAGGTGGAGCCATAACAAGACATTATACTGGTCACTTCTCCTAGATAAACCCTTTTGAGATGGAGGAAAAAGTGATACAACAAAGAGTTTACCTGATTGACTGATGGGGTTGGTGATCTATCAAGTTGCATCTTCAAATTAAAAACAAGAAGATAAAAACTGGTTACATATACAAGCTATCTCGCTGAAACAATCAATATGGTTTGGACATCGTAAAAAATTATAGTCAATGAAAAATTCCACAACAGCAAGTATATTACTGTAACTAGTCATATGCTGGAAACATGCAAAACAACAGCAAGTATGTTAGTGGAACTAGTCATATGCTGGAAACATGCAAAACAACAACAAGGATATTAGTGTAACTACTCATATGCAGACCTCTCTCATATTATTAAGTGGGAGAACTTGCACAATTGGTGGCTGACTAAATACTTTTTTGCCTCTCTGTAGGAAGAACCTGTGAGGTATGTTTAACAGGTATAAGATTAGTAAATTGACCTAGATGTTACTTACAAGCTTTCCAGATTAAAATAAAGATGAAGAGTTGGTCCATCTGGCTTGTTCCTTCAAGTGATGATATTGACCTGTGTGAAATGCAGTCTCTCTACAGAAGAGAAAGGGAACTTGTGTTTGCTTTCATTGGTTGATCTCAGGTACCGTCTGATCTGGATGGTCAGATTTGATTGGCTGGCCAGTAGGTCATGAATGCAACAAACACTGTGTATTCATGTTGTTGTACAGCTTGAACATGTGTTGCACAACTTTATCACATTGCAGGTTTGAATATGACTATGTTCATTTTATTTTTGAAACTGAATGTGACTAGTGTGGATTCATCCTTTATTAGACCTAAATACAGCTCATACTGTCTACAATACTATGTACTACAGCCATCCACCTGAGGGCTTGTCCACCAGAACGTATAAGACATAACCACAAACATCAATGGATCACTTCACTTCATCAGTTGTTCTTGCCGTTGTTGTCCATGGGAGTCATACAGTAGTTGTGACCTTGTTGGCCACATTTTATGACCCTGTCATCCTCGAGGGCTTCTATGACCACCACAGAGTCACTTCATTACACAGAGAAACATCTACAGAAAACATGGTAATAGTCTTATCTCATATACAATTTATTCTCCAAAGTATGGACGGAAAGGAACCTCACCTATCACATGATATAAATATGATATTTGCTTAGCCAGCAATATCTCATCTACATTTTATTCTCCAATGTATGGACAGATAAAAGCCCTCCCATGATATAAATATGAGGAGGCTCTTTCTTCTTGTCCCAGATGATGATGATGCTTTACATCACACTTAAAACTGTCATGTGTGTTCGGAAAAGTACCTCAGATGTCTTGGTCAAATGAATATATCTGAATATATATACAGATAACAAGCTGCCTCATGAAAATAGTGGTCTACTGTTGCTCAAATGGGCAACCTGAAGAGCAAGTATAGAGTACGTGAAACAACTGACTGACACCACTGAGACATCCTGCTGGAAACCACATAGAGAGAGAGAGAGAGAGAGAGAGAGAGAGAGAGAGAGAGAGAGAGAGAGAGGTAGGTCCTGTGCAGAAGCCCAACATGCCTCACCAAAGTACATCTAGCTACAACCTCGTGTTTTGTTCATAGCAGACCACAGACTACCTGTAAATAGGTTGCTGTGTATGTGTGTGGCATGCAATCAGTAGTCTTAACAAAAACAAAAAAAAAACTAACACTACAACAGAATGAGGCCTAACTATGGCCTGCCCTTCTTCTGTGGTATTGGCTATTGTGCAACTTTCACTATGAGTAGTTATGTTGCAAGAAGCCTAAATCATTTACCATAGCATGATGTGGAACTGCTAGACTTTGACCTACACATTTGTGTTGAGAGACCCTTGAGAGTCTGTTTCACACTAAGGGGTGTGAACAATACAGGGCCCTAAGGGACAATGTAGAGAGTAGTGTGGGTGCAGGTCAGTCTTCCTGTGTTAAATGTCTATAAGAGGTTAGTTTCCATCAGTGGAAAGTTACTGCAACACTTCCACCTTCACCACAAGGCTTTGTAAACAGACCATAATGTCTGAGACAGTTAAGAGCATCCGTCTGTGCCACATCATCATAGTATGCAGTGGGTTAAATTTATTCAAATTCAAACAGTTGGAAACGCAATCAACTAGTTCACTGTTGCTAAAATGGTCACAACAAATACAATAAATTAAAAAAAATCTGTCGCTGTGCCCTTGAGCAAGGCACTTAACCCGAATTGCTCCCGGTGTGCTGTACAATGGTGACCCTGGCTGTGAACCCACTCCCTGCTGGTGTCTCAGGGGGGATTTGGGTTAGCAACAAACAAACAAAAACATTTTCATTACACACTTGTGTACCAAGACAAATATAAGCACCACCCCTAATTATTATTATTATTATTATTTTTTTTTTTTTAAGTTTGTCAGAGAAGCAATGCATTCAATTTTTTCAACTTTTAATAACAAAAAAGCTATGACCGCTGTTTTCATCACATTTGACTGCTTATGTGTTCATAGATAGTTAATGAAGCTATAACTAGTTAATAAAAAGTTATCTAGTATAAGATGATCATTGTTTCATTCATCCAGTTCTACTGTCTGATCCCAGCATACACCACTGTCTCCATGTGACCTCTCTGTTTTCTCGACCTGTTCTTCTTGTTGCTCAGATTCAGAGCTACGTAATGGAGACTGTCTCCATCTTGGTCCTGTGAAGCACAAAATAGCATTGTTGACATTCAATTAGTTAAGTTGGTTAAAGACAAGCTTCACAATAGACTTCAGACAATATACAAGTATTTCTGCTTACCCCTGCATCTGACCTGGTAACTGCAGGACCTCTGGTCTGAGAGACGAGTCCTAAAACGAATGACAAAAAAGATTAGGATACTTCCTCTTCTTCTACTACTGAAACAGCAACAAATGGTGACATCAATGAATATCAAGAGATAGTAACTTACCTCTGCACTGCACACATGTTGTGTTGTTCATCTTGTACATGATGCAAAGCAGGATAATGATCAAGGTGAACGTGACACCCAATACTACACCCAGGCAGGACACCAAGAGAAGAGGATCTGCTCTATGGTCTGTTGATATTCAAACAGTAATAGAATAAACCTAGAATAGCAAGTAAATGTATGTTCTACATAGTAGACTATACAGTAGATATAAACAAAAATAGAAGCTGTATCACCTACCGTCAATGTCCAACTTGGTCCCGTTCCCAAAGAGTATCTCCCCACATGAGGCCACAGCACAGTAGTAAGTCCCAGCATCAGAGAGGCTGAGGTTCCTCTTGGGGAGGTTGTAGACACAGCTCTGTGTAGGAGACCCAGCCTCAGGGCTCTTCTCACACTGATCACTCCTGTCTCCATGGGTGTAAATGATTCCTGGAAGGGATTCTCCTGAGCCATGTCTGAACCAATAGACACTGTGTTCTCCTGCACAGGTCTCAGTGTGAATTGTACAGTTCAGAGTCACAGAGCCTCCTGGCTGGACTGACTCAGACACAGGCTGCTGGAGCACAGACATGCTGTTGGACTCTGAGTCTGAAGAGAGTGAGTAACTAATGTAAGACTAAGTGGGTGAAAAAAAAGCCATGTATTCATCACTAGCATTTGATGAAGCAGCTGTACAAACATACCAACATACAGGGACACACATTTTGAAATTAAAGAAGCAAATGTTTAGTTACCTTTGACAAATAAAACAGTTCCCTCTCCAAATGTTTGCTCATAGATGTCTGTAGTGGAACAAAAGTATGTAGCTGAGTCCCCTGGCTCTGTCTTGGATATGGTCAAGTTACAGCTGTAGTCTCCTCTCCTCACACCCAAACGTTTGGTCTCAGTAAAGTCCTTGATAAAGTTGTTGGAATAATAACTCTCTTGGCCAACATAAAGAGATGATGCCATGAGGAGGGGTTCATGTCCAAAACTCTGCTTGAACCAAATAAATCTGGTCACCGACTCATCCGGACAATAGCAAATGAGAGTCACAGTGCCTCCCAGCTCAGTAACCATCACAGGGGTTGGTTGGATTACGTTTGGTTTGGTAAAAGCACAAACTGTCAAAGAAAACAAACAAAATGGATCAAAAACAGAAACATGGATAAACCATTTTTACCCGTTACAGACAGAACATCCACTTCACCTATCATATTCAAACTACATACTATAAATGTAGGAACTCAATTAAAATGTCTTACTCTTACCCAAGTTGATGTAAAACATAAATACTTCTCTATTCGTCATTGTAACATTAGTCCCTTCTGCACTGTATCGTGTGTGGGTCTGACAGTGGGACACTTTATATGCACCTAAATATAGGACGGCACTTTACATGTACGTTTCATGCAGTAGGAGGGAACACTGAAACGAGAGAGTTTATTGGCCGACTACAATCTTAGAAGTGTGTCCTCTGGCTTACCATAGCTTGAGCTTCCCGGGAATGACATTTAAGACATTATAAAGCAATTCAGAGTTACTGGCTCAAGGCAATCATATATTGGCTCGATTTTTAAAAATGTATTTAACCTTTATTTATCTTGGCAAGTCAGTTAAGAAAAAATTATCATGTACAATAACGGTCTACAATACAGCTGTTTATTTTCTGAGAGAAACTACATATATATTATATTTCTCTTTTCATGTTTGGACAGGAAACTATATATATTTAGTGAAATATCTCTAGTGCTGCTAATACTACCAACCCCAACCCAACTCAGGCCAAGGGTTAAAGTGATCCATAATGTACCATTGCATTAAAGCTGCATTTCTGGCTCTTGGTTTTCATCATAAGCCCACAACATTAAATACTAATATTAGTTGTTAAAAGAAACTACAGTCCATCATTATTTTAAGACATGAAGGTCAGTCAATAATACGTTTCTTCAAGTGCAGTCGCAAAACTATCAAGCTCTATGATGAAACTGGCTCTCATGAGGACCGCCACAGGAATGTAAGACCCAGAGTTACCTCTGCTGCAGAGGACATGTTCATTAGAGTTACCAGCCTCAGAAATTGCAGTCCAAATAAATGCTTCACAGAGTTCAAGTAACAGACACACCTCAACATCAACTGTTCAGGGGAGACTGTGTCAATCAGGCCTTTGTGGTCAAATTTCTGCAAAGAAACCATTACTGAAGGACACCAATAAGAAGAAGAGAGACTTGCTTGGGCCAAAAACATGAACAATGGACATTAGACCGGTGAAAATCTGTCCTTTGGTCTGGAGTCCAAGTTGGAGATTTTTGGTTCTAACTGCCGTATATTTGTGAGACACAGAGTAGGTGAACTGATGATCTCTGCATGTGTGGTTCCCACCATGAAGCATGGAGGAGGAGGTGTTATGGTGCTTTGCTGGTCACACTCTCTGTGATTTATTTAGAAATCAAGGCACACTTAACCAGCATGGCTTCCATAGCATTCTGCAGCGATACGCCATCCCATCTGGTTTGTTCTTAGAGGGACTATCATTTGTTTTTCAACAGGACAATGACCCAACACAACTCCAAACTGTGTAAATGCTATTTTACCAAGAAGGAGAGTGATGGAGTGCTGCATCAGATGACATGGCCCCCACAATCCCCCGACCTCAACCAAATTGAGATGGTTTGGGATGAGTTGGACTGCATAGTGAAGGAAAAGCAGCCAATAAGTGCTCAGCATATGTGGGAAGTTCTTCAAGACTGTTAGAAAATAATTCCAGGTGAAGCTGGTTGAGAGAATGTTAGGAGTGTGCAAAGCTGTCATCAAGGCAAAGGGTGGCTACTCAAATATAGAATATATTTTGTTTTGTTTAACACTTTTTTGGTTACTACAAGATTGCATATGTGTTATTTCATAGTTTTGATGTCTTCACTATTGTTCTACAATGTAGAAAATAGTAAAAATAAAGAAAAACCCTTGAATGAGTAGGTGTTCTAAAACTTTTGACCGGTAGTGTATACAGATGAGACGAGTAATGCAAGATATGTAATCATTATTAAAGTGGCAATACTAAAGTGACTAGTGATCCACTTTTATTTTTTATTTTTTATTTCACCTTTATTTAACCAGGTAGGCTAGTTGAGAACAAGTTCTCATTTGCAACTGCGACCTGGTCAAGATAAAGCACAGCAGTGTGAACAGACAACACAGAGTTACACATGGAGTAAACAATTAACAAGTCAATAACACAGTAGAAAAAAAAGTGAGTCTATATACATTGTGTGCAAAATGCATGAGGAGGTAGGCGAATAATAAAAATTTTGCAGATTAACACTGGAGTGATAAATGATCAGATGGTCATTTACAGGTAGAGATATTGGTATGCAAAAGAGCAGAAAAGTAAATAAATAAAAACAGTATGGGGATGAGGTAGGTAAAATTGGGTGGGCTATTTACCGATAGACTATGTACAGCTGCAGCGATCGGTTAGCTGCTCAGATAGCAGATGTTTGAAGTTGGTGAGGGAGATAAAAGTCTCCAACTTCAGCGATTTTTGCAATTCGTTCCAGTCACAGGCAGCAGAGAACTGGAATGAAAGGCGGCCAAATGAGGTGTTGGCTTTAGGGATGATCAGTGAGATACACCTGCTGGAGCGCGTGCTACGGGTGGGTGTTGCCATCGTGACCAGTGAACTGAGATAAGGCGGAGCTTTACCTAGCATGGACTTGTAGATGACCTGGAGCCAGTGGGTCTGGCGACGAATATGTAGCGAAGGCCAGCCGACTAGAGCATACAGGTCGCAGTGGTGGGTGGTATAAGGTGCTTTAGTAACAAAACGGATGGCACTGTGATAAACTGCATCCAGTTTGCTGAGTAGAGTGCTGGAAGCAATTTTGTAGATGACATCGCCGAAGTTGAGGATCGGTAGGATAGTCAGTTTTACTAGGGTAAGTTTGGCGGCGTGAGTGAAGGAGGCTTTGTTGCGGAATAGAAAGCCGACTATAGATTTGATTTTGCATGCAGTGTCTCGGGTGGTTGTTATCCTTGATGATATTTGTCCTTCCTGTGACATTGGGTGCTGTAGGTCTCCTGGAGGGCATGTAGTTTGTCAGCGGTAATGCGTTGTGCATACCGTACCACTCTTTGGAGAGCCTTACGGTTGTGGGCGGTGCAGTTGTCGTACTAGGCGGTGATACAGCCCGACAAGATGCTCTCAAATGTGCATCTGTAAAGGTTTGTGAGGGTTTTAGGTGACAAGCCAAATTTCGTCAGCCTCCTGTGACAATAATGAAAGCAGAATTCCCTTGGGAGATAATACGGTCGGCATTTCATTGTGAGGAATTCTAGGTCAGGTGAACAAAGGGATTTGAGTTCCTGTATGTTGTTACAATTACACAATGAGTCGTTAATCATGAAACATACACCCCCGCCTTCTTCTTCCCGGAGAGATGTTTATTCCCGTCGGGCGCGATGTACAAAGAATCCAGGTGGCTGGAATCAGTTAAAATGCCCTGGATGGTTCGGAAAAAGGATTCCGCTTCGGGAAAGTCGTATTTCTGGTCGTAGTGCTGGTAAGTTGACGTCGCTCTGATATCCAATAGTTCTTCCCGGCTGTATGCAATAACACTTAAGAGTTTCTGGGCTAACAACGTAAGAAATAGTACATAAAAAAATGAAATACTGCAAAGCCCTCTCTGTCAGTGCCATCCTGTAGAGATCTTCTTTATGGTTCTTAAATGTTTTCAACTTGAGATCCAAATGAGAAATTGACCCTAAATAAATGACCCTAAATAAAAATAAATAGTGTGTGATTATAGATCTATTCTCATAACTCAGGACCGATAGTTTAAGAATGCACATTTATGCACATTTTAAGGTTGGGAAAATGCTTTTGGCTTTGCATATCTAACTGACTGGCACTGGTCTGGTGTTTACCGTCCAGATGAACAGATGAAGAGAGGTGTGAAAAGAGCCATCTTTTCGGTCTCAAAGCCATCTTTTGGCTGGTTGACTGGAAATCTGATGAGACATACTGAGAGAGAGAGAGAGAGAGAGAGAGAGAGAGAGAGAGAGCATAAGGGACATTTCATCCCCCAGTGTTAGTCTATGAGAGACCCAGTGATGTTCACCTCAGCAGGTCTCACTCTACACTGAGCTGCTCCTTCCTGTCACTCACACCACAGGAAGTGATGCGTACACTTACTGGCACCTCCTCTACCTCAGACCCCAATCATATTCTCCTTATAAGGTGCTTCTCGGAATAGGGGGCTGTGACCAGTGCAAAGCCAAGACAGGAAATACTAAGGGGGGAATAACATCATGACAAAGGCAATTTTGGTCCTCTCTAATCACACCCTGAACCACTGAGCTGTGTGGCCTAACTGAGTTGGAGAGGGCTACAGTGGCCCTGAGGTACAACTCACAAACACCGCAGAGATATTTACTGATTTACATTTCAATACATTTTATTTAACTACACATACCATATAGAATGATTTAAACATGTATTCAAAGATATGGACAACACATTTTCCTCCTCTTCCATCCTCCTCCACTTTGTCATCTTGTAGCAGCATACACTTAATGGGTTCTGACTTCTAAACTTTAAAGATTGTAAATTATCAGGTATCCTATGGAAAGGAGAAGGGCAACAGTCTGGTTGCTACACCAAAAGTTAATGGTCATCTGTAGGAGGAATGTATATGGTGGAGTCAACTAAGGTTGGATATGAGCCAGGGGTTTGAAATGTTACTGATTGAGGAAAAGGCAATCAGGTGGTTGCGGTCACTGATAAAGGTGGAGAACTGTGGATTAGTGAGGAATGGGGGTCGAGGTCAGGTCAAGTCACATTACGGGAGAAGGAACAGTTTATTACCCACATCACTTCACTTCCTGCCTGACAATAAAGATGTCATGTTTTGAGGGAAGGAGGAGACTTCACCAAAATCGGGGTATGTATACTTGTGCTGGTGTGAACATGTCTTTGTCTCTTCAGCTGTCTGACCCATTAGGTGATAAACTTGGTTTGAGCTTTAACAATCGTCCGTGAGTTTTTAACTCTGTTAATTTAGAACCTAACACACTATACAGGGGGTCCAGCTCCTTCTCTCTTCTCCTCTCCATCTTCCTCTTCTTGGAGGTGAAATTCAGGGAAGCATAATTCAATGCATCGGGATCTTGGTTCTGGTTTGCAAACACCATGACAGACTACATTTTCACAGTTACTGAAATGCTTATATGTCAGTATTTAATGATAAAGTTTTTGCCTGATCATTTTGTGGTTGTCTTTGAGAATTAGGCCCTGAATATGATGTAAAAAAAAGACAAGAGAACGGATTAATGGATCATTCCATTCTAGTGAACACACTGACTCTTCCGATCGTCAGTGTACAGTATGTCATGGGCAAAACATCTACATTAAAGGTGTAGTTGACAGGACCAATATTATCATGAAATGTGTTGTGTCTGTTTGCGTCTCGTCTGATCTTGAGGACCAGGATGAGGATGACTATCAGTAGAACAGCAGTCACAACACCCAGGATCACAACCAGGGGAAGAAGGTACATGGTTATATCTTTATGCGCTCCTACTAGACTGATAGTTCCATTACAATGTCCTGTTAGATTACATTTTATTAAATCACTTGGTGATCCTTTAATGACAGACCTAAACCTTTTGTCATGTAGATAGTTTTTCATCTACATGACTCTCTTTAGATTACTCTGGTGTTTCCTCACCTCCGTTGTGCCCTATAGCATTGTGATTAGTAATAATAGAGAAGTATTTATTTTTCAAAATTATAATGCAAAAAAAACTGTCATCAATGGTTTGCCTTTGTTTCATGATAACTCCTGATTAGGTTGATACACATTTTCAAATGTATCAAAAGCCAGATAAATAGTTGAAAACGTACCTTTAATTTTTAGATATGTTGCATTGACAAAGCACATCTGGCTATGTGGATACAATCCACAGAAATACAGGCCACAGTCACCTATTTCAACATTTGTGATTTTGAGGAAGTTAGTGGTGTTGTTGCTGAACATTCCAAAATGGCTCCTTTGAAAACCATTGTGAAGATCAGGTGTTGAAGCCACACTGTACATAGACGAGATACACACAGGCTCTGATCCGTTGACTTGCTTGAACCATGCTGTGTGTCCCGCAGCCATTGTAAGATTGGAGCACTGCAAGGTGATGTTATCCCCAGTACGAACCTCCATAGTTTGAGACTGAGAAACCAAAGCAGAGACCAAATCTGAAACACAGAGAAGGAAGTTAATGACTATAATCGCTGTTATCACATGTACATGTTAGAAATCAGGAAGAAGGGCCTCCCAAGTGGTGCAGTGGTTTAAGGCTTGGCATCGCCGCCGTGCTAGCTGTGCCACTAGAGATTCTGGGTTTGAGTCCAGCCTGCCACAGCCGGCCGCGACCGGGAGACCCAAGGGGCGACAAACAATTGGCCCAGCGTCGTCTGGGTTAGGGGAGGGTTTGGCTGGCAGGGATGTCCTTGTCCCATCACACACTAGCGACTCCAGTGGCAGGCTGGGGGCAGTACACGCTGATATGGTCGCCAAGTACACAGTGTTTCCTCCGACACATTGGTGCGGCTGGCTTCCGGGTTAAGTGGGCATTGTGTCAAGAAGCAGTGTGGCTTGATTGGGTTGTGTTTCGGAGGACGCATGGCTCTCGACCTTCGCCTCTCCCGAGTTCGTATGGGAGTTGCAGCAATGAGACAAGACTGCAACTACCAATTGGATACCACGAAAACGGGGTAATTATTATTAATTATTTCAAAAAATTAATCAGGAAGAAGTGCTGCACTGAACATTCTGGTTATACTTGATGGATCCAGTCAATCTTACTCTCAGTCTCCATGATAGATTCAACAGTAGCTTACTTACTCAATCCATAGAGCAGTAGAGCTGGTAGGAAGGTTCTCACCATTCTGTGTGGTTGTGAATCAGAGAACACCTCTTTATTCACATTGAGATCACAGTGAAATCAAAAGGGATTTCATTGGTTGGGGGCGTGGTAGTTAGTATTGGACCACAATGTCTATTTACAGAAAGCAGAATTGACACAGACATTTTATGTGGGGTGTAAAACAGAAGTGTAGCATATTTGCGTTGAATCAAAATGGAGATTGGTGTTTGGGTTCGGTTAGGTTCATATAGGTCAGTGGTTGCGATCCCATGTGGTGTCCCCTGATTCAAAAATGGGGTCATGAGAAAAAAATCTGAAGTAAAACTTACAAAATCACTCTTAGCTGTTAGTTGCAGTTGTAATAAACATTGTGGTTTCTGTTGTCTCTATCTTTTGAACAGTTTAAGTTACAAAATATTATGACCCTATCCCTGAAAGATAAGACTCTAAGGAACACGTGTGTGTCTTCTGTTTCCCTCTACAATGACCACAAGCACTCAGGACTCATTAGAACAGAGTGGACAAGACCAGGCACTAAATAAGATTAGGGGGGGGCATGATTAATGATGACATTCTTTTCTACACGAAAACTTTATTACCTGGTGATATTCTCTACTTCCCAATACCTTTCTGATGCATTTCAATCACTTCAAACCACACTTCCTTCAAGATTGAAGTTCTGTCAGAAGTACTTCAGACTGACTTGGCCGTTGATTACAGTAAACATTACAAGTAAACATTGGCCATTGATTACGTTACACTTTCAATATGGTGGGGTCTTGAAAAATGTTGGATTTCAAAATTGGGTCACAGGGCCAAAAAAGTATGGGAGCAACAGATTTAGGTGTTTGGGTTTGGTGGGGCTCATAGAGGACACACAACAGATGGATTATACAGTACCAGTCAAAGGTTTGGACACACCTACTCATTCAATGTGTTTTCTTTATTTTGTACTATTTTCTACATTGTAGAATAGTAGAGAAGACATCAAAACTATGAAGCAAAACTTATGGAATGATGTAGTAACCGAAAAAGTGTTCAACAAATCAAAATATATTTTATATTTTATATTCTTCAAAGTAGCCACCATTTGCCTTGATGACAGCTTTGCACACTCTTGGCATTCTCTCTACCAACTTGACCTGGAATGCTTTTCCAGCAGTCTTGAAGGAGTTCCCACATATGCTGAGTACTTGTTGGCTGCTTTTCCTTCACTCTGCGGTCCAACTCATCCCAAACCATCTGAATTGGGTTGAGGTTGGGTGATTGTGGAGGCCAGGTCATCTGATGCAGCACTCCATCACTCTCCTTCTTGGTCAAATAGCCAATACACAGCCTGGAGGTGTATTGGGTCATTGTCCTGTTGAAAAACAAATGTTAGTCCTGCTTAGCGCAAACCAGATGGGATGGCGTATCGCTACAGAATGCTGTGGTGCCATGCTGATTAAGTGTGCCTTGAATTCTAACTAAATCACAGACAGTGTCACCAGCAAAGCACCCCCACACCATCACACTTCCTCTTCCATGCTTCACGGTGGGAACCACCAATGTGGAAATCATCCGTTCAGCTACTCGGCGTCTCACAAAGACACGGTGGTTGGAACCAAAAATCTCAAATTTGGACTCATCAGACCAGGACTCATCAGACAGATTTCCACCGGTGTAATATCCAGTGCTCGTATTTCTTGGCCCAAGCTAGACTCTTCTTCTTATTGGTGTTGTAAGAATATTTTGAAGATAAATACACAACGCAGAGGATGAGAGATCAATAGAGTACTAACGATCAATGGAAATAGTGTTTTTTTTGTAATATCAATGGGTCAGAGACATGGGAGGAATTTCAGCCAATCAACTCATGGCTACATGGCAAGTTCTCATTGGTCCAAATTGTTTATACATTGAACCTGAAATAGGATACTTGGCCATTGGCCCAGTTTTATTGCAAAGGAATTCTAATTAGTCGACAACAGGCTTGGGCTGGGTTAAAAAACTACATCCTGTCCCTTTGTTCTGTGGAGAGAATCACAGTGTAACAGTCGTTGTATGAAGGAGAAGAGGAGGACCAAGGTGCAGCGCGATATGTGTCCATATTTATTACGGAACACGGAACTAACAAAGAGAACGACCGAAAACAGTTCTGGCTGGTGCAGACACACAACAGAAAACAGAAAATTATCACCCACGAAACACAATAGAAAACAGGCTACCTAAATATGGTTCTCAATCAGGGACAACGATTGACAGCTGTCTCTGATTGAGAACCATACCAGGCCAAACACCGAAATAGCTAATCATAGAAAACTAACATAGACAACCCACCCAACGCACACCCTGACCATACTAAAACGAAGACATAACAAAAGAACTAAGGTCAGAACGTGACACACAGGAGAAAATCACTGAAGATAATCACTGAGGACAGGGGAGAATGAACATCTTCCTCCTCACATTGATTTGTTCTCTTTTTTATAAACCTATTTTCCTCCTCCTGATTTGCTTTGGGGTCTGTGTTATTGAAGAGTAACATCAACTGCTAACAGTGTCCTTTTGAAGTGGTTTCTTTGCAGCAATTCGAACATGAAGGCCTGATACACGCAGTCTCCGCTGAACAGTTGATGTTAAGATGTGTCTGTTACTTGAACTCCATGAAGCATTTATTTGGGCTGCAATCTGAGGTGCAGTTAACTCTAATGAACTTATCCTCTGCAGCAGAGGTAACTCTGGGTCTTCCTTTCCTGTGGCAGTCATCTTGAAAGCCAGTTTCATCATAGTGATTGATGGTTTTTGCGACTGCGCTTGAAGAAATGTTTTAAGTTCTTGACATTTTCCGTATTGACTGACCTTCATGTCTTAAAGTAATGAAGTACTGTCATTTCACTTTTCTTATTTGAGCTGTTCTTGCCGTAATATGGACTTGGTCTTTTACAAAATAGGGCTATCTTCTGTATACCACCCCTACCTTGTCACAACCCAACTGATTGGCTCAAACGCATTAAGAAGGAAAGAAATTCCACAAATTTTAACATGGAACACCTCTTAATTGAAATGCATTCCAGGTGACAATCTCATGAAGCTGGTTGAGAGAATGCCAAGAGTGTGCAAAGCTGTCATCAATGCGAAGGGTGGCTACTTTTAGGAATATCAAATATGAAATATATTTTTATCACGTTTCAGGAGAAGACCCAGATGCAGACAGTGTTGTCATGACGTTGGCCTGGGGGTAGGTTTATGACAAACATAAATACCTCTTCCCCCCTTTTTCCTCTCTCTACCCTACTGATGTGACATTTGAAAACCACATGGTTAACATAGAGATTCTGGGAACATCAGAAGGTGGGGGGAAATGAACTATATTCTGGTAATCCGACCAATTGAACATATGTCTGAGACATTCTCATCAATGACATTATGACATAAACTCTACAGTGGAAAGTCTGCACATTGTAGTTATCGGAGTCACATGGAATTGTTGTTCAATTGTACATTTGGTTTGTACATCTGTTTTGAAGCCCATGCAAGGTCGTCTGAGTCATATTTCTCTGTTAGTTTTACACAAAGAATTGTACATTTTGAATTATAAAACTGACAACTGTTATTTTTTATTAGAAGTACTGGTGATGGGTGTACTGTTGCTTCATGTGTTTTACATGTGTGCTTACTGTGACTGTCCCCCAGATATTGGCTACTACAGTAGGTAGCTACTTCCCACGCCGTTGCTGGACATTAGTGCTTGACAAATGGGAGCAAAGGGCACTGTACACAGTGTTGTTGCCGTTCATACCCTCCCCATTGAGTAGTATAGTGTATGTACTGTATGTATCATATTTAGATGGTTTTCAATATTGGTTATTGTGTATCCTAATTGAAAAAAGATAATGGGATGGTAAAAAATTGGCACGTTAGCTACCGCTGGCGACACGACCATGATACAGCTCCCCAGTAAGAAGCACCTCGGGTCGGCAGGCAGGTCGATACAACATCAGTGCACTGGTCGCCAGCTTATCGACTCATCATTCAGCCAAATTGTCACGTCCTGACCTTAATTCCTTTTTTATCTCTATTTTAGTTTGGTCAGGGTGTGAGTTGGGGTGGGCATTCTATGTTTGTTCTGTGTGTTATAGTTCTATGTGTTTGGCCTGGTATGGTTCCCAATCAGAGGCAGCTGTCCATCGTTGTCTCTGATTGAGAACCATACTTAGGCAGCCTGTTTTCCCACTATGGGTTGTGGGTAATTGTTTTCTGTGTCTGTGTTTCACCATACAGAACTGTTTAGATTTTCATTGTTTCACTTTGGTTATTTTGTATTCAGTGTTCAGTTATATTTCATTGAAATGGACACTTACCACGCTGCATTTTGGTCCGATCTTTCAAACACCTCATCAGATGAAGAAGATCGTTACACAAATCAGCCACACAAAACGGTCTTGAGTGGCAACAAATCTGCCAAATTAGCTGATTCACTTTCCATACACCCACTCCTTTCGACAAACCCACTCGCCCATACTCCTGTCACCATATTGGGCTTCAGCTACCCATACTTGTCTTTAGATCATGATCATAGCATGAAGATCTGTCTGGGTGTCAGAGCTACTAACCCGGGGGTTCCCAAACTTTTTTGCCCGCGACCCTATTTTGATATTAAACATTCTTTGCGACCCCACCATGTAAAAAAAGTTATGTAATCAATGACCAATGTTTACTTTTATAATTGGAGCTATGACAGTCTATTACAAATCAGTCTAACAGTACTTTTGACAGTTTTCAATCTGAAGGAAGTTATGAAAATGAAACTGAAACTGAAGTGCATCAGAAAGGTATTGGGAAGTTCAGAAGATCACCAGGCAATAATTCTGATGACGTTCGAGGGAAACAGAAGATACATACATATGTGTTCCTGAGAGTATTATCCTTCATTAATGGGGTCATAATATTTAGTAGTTTAAACCATTCCAAATATAGAGCCAAATGTGTAGATAGAAAACTGAAACAGCTCTATTTATTAGAACACCATCTAGCGACTGCTGGAGGTTACTGACGTAACCCCGGTTATTTGAACCAAGCGCAATTGTTTTTATTTTATTTCAGAGTTTTTCTTGCGACCCCATTTTACGGCCAGGCGATCCCAAATCAGGTGACCCCTATTTTGGGAAACGCTTTACTAACCAATAATATCAGGTCATCACTGGCTCCAGTGTTGTAGTTCCTATCACCTCACACTGTGGTTGATGCACTTGTCACCTTTCTAATGTCAGTTAGAAACAAACTGCAGGAAATGGGAATTAGCTGACCCCTATAGACGTCTTTTCACGTTTGAGTCAAACTCTGATGCTACACTATACTGCGGTTGAAGCGACCGATCACATATAAGGCATGTAATTATTACTGTTCTATTTCAGTTCACTTGAAAATATTGTTCATTAATGTATAAAATATTTTAGATAGTGTAAGAATCTAAAACATATAAGAATGTTAAAACCTGTTAAGGATATGGCAGACATACGCCCCCTTTGGAGAGATTGGGTACCCGTAGTAAACTGGAAAAAAAATCTGTCAAAAATTGCTAATATATGCAAATAAAAATAAAATAATTATTGGATAGAAAACACTCTAAAGATTCTAAAACCGTTGGAATTATGTCTGTAAGTATAGCAGAACTCACAGGGCAGGCATTCTTCCAAACTAGTTTTTGTGGCCATGAAAGTTGGAGCAACTTTGACGTCATGGCCCCCACCCTTCCCAACCAGTTATGATTCTGGGGACACTTTCTATCTCTTCCTAGATGTCCTCTTTCAGTAGAGCTTTGAATCGTTCAAATCGCGCGAGAATTGACCCTATGGGAGTGAAATTAGTGCGTGCCACCAGAGAATAGGCTGTGCGTATGGGCGCGAATTGGTCCCAGCCATTCCTTTGTTCCAGCACTAAGGAGAAGGGCAGACGATGGCCGATTGAATTGAAGTTTGTTTTGCGTGTCTAAAACATCATAAAGCTTGCTTCTGCACTTAGTTTGACCTGTTTAGTCTACATATAATATGTAATTTTGAAGTTTTGATGCGCAACTTTTCCGCACCAGAGGACGTTTTGGGTGCATTTCAGCTGATGTTATTAGCAGTAGCTAATACAAAGACACAAGACTTGAAACCAAACGATGTATTGGGTAAGTATGAAGCCTTCCAGAGCATTCTGAACGAAGACCATCGAAGGTAAGGGAATATTTATGCTTAAATCTGTGTTTCTGTTGACTCCAACATTACGTAGAAATGTAGCTTGGAACTGAGCGCTGTCTCAGCATATGGAATAGTGTGCGATTTCTGTAACGTTAAAAATAAATCTAACACAGCGGTTGCATAAAGAAGCAGTGTATCTTTCTAACTATATGTAGAACATGTATATTTAGTCAAAGTTTATGATGTCTATTTACGTTATCTTGCCGCGCTACATAGATTTCCTGCGGGCATTTTTGAGTCATTTCTGAACGTGAACTCACTGTAAATGGACATTTATGGATATAAATGGCATATTATTGAAAAAAAAAATATGTACTGTGTAACATGTCATATTACTGTCATCTGATGAAGATTTTCAAAAGGTTAGTGAGCGATTTATTTTTTAATCCTGCGTTTGTTGATTGCATGTTTTGGCTATTGAAATGAGCTGTGTCTGGTGGTGGTTTTACATATATATGTGCTATGTTTTCGCCGTAAAACATTTTAGAAATCTGACTTGCTGGCTAGATGAACAAGGTGTTTATCTTTCATTTGAGCTATTGGACTTGTTAATGTGTGGAGGTTAAATATTTTTAAGAATATTTTTGCGTTCCATGCGCCACCGTTTCAGCTGAACGTGGGAGGGTTGATTCCCAATTGGGAACCAGTATCGTAGACAGGTTAATCATCATCTGATTACTGAGGACTTTATTAACTTCAGAGTTCACTGTTAGAAGCGGGACTGATGATACAGTAGGTGTCCTCTTCCTTCTCTCTGCTGGTCTCAGAACAGCCAATCAGGCCTAGGGACCATCATTCCAGCCATTTAAGACAGCCAGTCCCCTGCGTCTCACTCTAAGCTGACAAACAGAACGACTAGTATATACCAGTGGCAGTCAGTGCCGTTTAAGTTTTTAAAATATACAGTGGGGAGAACAAGTATTTGATACACTGCCGATTTTGCAGGTTTTCCTACTTACAAAGCATGTAGAGGTCTGTAATTTTTATCATAGGTACACTTCAACTGTGAGAGACGGAATCCAGAATCCAAAAATCCAGAAAATCACATTGTATGATTTTTAAGTAATTAATTTGTATTTTATTGCATGACATAATTATTTGATACATCAGAAAAGCAGAACTTGGCTAGTTGGCTAGCCTCCCGGTTAAAAATAATAATTACCTGAAATCCGTTAGCTAATTTTCAGAGGTAAAAAGTTGGATATTAAATGATGTGTGGTCTGTCGCGCAGTCAAATTTTACAATATACAGTGTCCCAGAGTGTATATATATTACTTTTTTGAAAACTCTCAAAACTTAACTTACATAAATTGCAATGAAAATCAGTGGTCAGTTAGAAGGGTGTCTTTAGTTGCAAAACTTAACGTTATTTTCCAGGCTATTTAAATGTTGAACTCGAGGTGATTTAATCCTCAAACCGTTAGAGTGTTCGAAGTTAGGAGATGTCCAATGTTAGGGGAAAACTTTCTACAATAATGTAGCACAATGTGTGCAATCAATAGCAAGTAGTTCAGCTGTTACACTGGGCCCCTGTGGTAAAACGTGTAATGACTTGAAGAGTTCCAGGGTTGCATAAGAAATAAATGAATTTGTTCCAAACTGATCAACTATTGTCTTTCTCTATCTTTGAGTCAACTACTGACCACATTGCAGTGCTAGCTAGCTGTAGCTTATGCTTTCAGTACTAGATTCATTCTCTGATCCTTTCATTGGTTGGACAACATGTAATTTCATGATGCAAGAGCTCTGATAGGTTGGTGGGTGTCCTCCGGATGTTGTCGTAATTACTGTGTAAGTCTATGGAAGTGGGTGAGAACCATGAGCCTCCAATGTACCCAGAGAAAGAAGCTAGGTGTCCTCCGGCTACACCATAGTGCTGCCCTACAGAGTGCTGCTGAGACTACTCTAGAACTTCATTGCAAAACAGTGCGTTTTAATCAATTATTTGGTGACATGAGAATATAATATAATATAATTGTATCTAAAAAGGCAAACTTTTTAAATATTTCACAATTATTATTATTTGTTATTCACTGAGTAGGATGGTCCTCCCCTTCCTCCTCCAAAGAGCCTCAACTGGTATACACATGATGGGGATCTATCTACATAGGACAACGACAAAACTCCGTCTGGCCATCTCTCAGTTATTTGCAGCAGGTAGAGTCAGCTGTAATAGTGCAAACTTACTATTGAAACGTAGGATCATGCCTATGTATTTAAGATGGAAATATATGTTTTTCAACACTTTACTTTGCAACTATTTTCAGTATAGTACCTGAACAGGCATGAACTAGATTGAGATTGAGGTCTTCGATTAATCAAAACATTTATATTTTTGAGCTTTGTCTCGTGCTTTTGCTCAGTCTGATGTTTGAAGACCTTTATCCTTGGAGGCACAGTTAATTTGGAATGCTTCATCACTGGGGACCTTGGCAACTTCTACAACTGGTTCAATGTGAAAATGGGACAGTCTGAGTCAGTCCAGCCAGGAGACTATGTGACTATGAATTGGACAATACACACTGAGACCTGTGCAGGAGAACACTGTCTATTGGTTCAGACATGGCTCAGGAGAATCCCATCCAGGATAGCCAATACTATATTATATACAATGACACCAAAAAAATGGAAAGGTTTACAGGTAGGACCATTCAAGTGGCGACTGAAGCAGATACTATATTATATACAATGATACCAAAAATTGGAAATATGAAAGATTTTCTTCTTTCAGGCTGGGACATTCAAGTGGCGACTGAAGCAGATATGAGGATCTTTGTCCTCCTCTCCATCATAAGAACTGAAATTGTCCTCTGCTGTCTGACCATCATCTTCATCATCTACACCACCAGGAAATAGATTCATTCAATGATTAATGTTCACAATCCTTCAGCTGTTACAAACACAAATGTGGTTTACTGTCTGTTCAAATGTTTCAGTGCTCGTCAGCTTAGTTGACTTTGTCAAGGTAAAATGCCCACATGTTGATGATGCAGATTCATTTGTAATACATTTTGGATATTTCTGTTTAGACTTTCAATAAATAAATGAATCTTTATTGAAAATACAATTTTTTATTCAATATTGACAGAATTACACAGTAGATACAGTATCATATATTAACATATTGAAACAAGACTGATGGGAATTATTTCACGATTATTGCTTTCTGGGAGCATACACAACTTCTCCACCCTGCACTCTCCCTCTTCCATGCTCTGATTTGTTTATTGAGAAGCTCAGTGCAGCATAATTTTCTGTGTCCACGTTCAGAGTGTAAAATAGAGAAAGAGAGATACGTACTTCGTCCACAATTACTAAATAACCCCAGCGACCTATATGAAGCATGAGATTTTATTGAGAACATGAAGTTTCATAACAGCAAGAAAAACACATTAGGCCAAATTACTCGCTTGGACTGTGGGTGAAATGTCCATTGCACCCCTAATTTAAAAACAAAACATATATTTTTTTGTGTATTATTATTTTGCATTCATACATGATATTATATACATTGATTACATTAATACATGGCTGTCATATCTTGTATAAAGTATAACAAAGTCAAACTTAATCACACTACTTACTTTTTTGCTGAGCTCTGTTGCTATCAAGATAATAACGATAACAACCAAAACAAATGTTATGTAGTTGAACAATCCGGCTTGATTCTCTTGATGAGAAAAATAAATTTAAATGGAGAGAATTGTTCAGGTTGCTGACCAGAAACCCTGGACATGAAATGGATAATAACTGTACCTACATTTGGTGCCCTGTGTGAGGAGGACATACTTTTCATAATTTGTAAAAAATAAAACATGAATTGTAATCAGCTCTTACAAGGTCTAACCCTCAATGTCCAGCCTGGTCTGTTTACTTGAGTTTATTTACTGGCTAAAAAGAACCACACAACATTTTGACATTCAGAAATTAAAACTGGAAACATAGTTCGCTACAAAACTTTCTGTTTCTTTACTTACCATGAAGAATGAGATATTCACCATCTCCAAAATATGATTCATTATACCAGAATATTCCACAACGATATGATTCAAAATCAGTATGACCAACATTGGGTATGGGCAACTCAAATCATCCATTGCAGCTCAAAACGAGACATCTTTGCAAAATCTCCCTGGAATTGCACTTTTCATAGTAGGCTGTGACATGGGTTCAAGTCCTTGTCCCGGTGTGTTTCAGAGATATCCAGGATAACACTGAGTCTACAGTGGAGAAGCACTCCAGAGTCACAGGTCCCCCTAGGGGCACCGATATGGTCAGCACAGTCTGATACAATGAGATGCATGGTACCATCTAGAACACACAGGACAGAGGACATACTTGGAGATGGAAATATTTGCCCATGGGGTAAATCATTCAGAGGTAAAGGGCTCATGTTTGATGTAAATGTATTAACTCATGTCCCAATTTGCATAATAGTTACAGTAAAGCCAAGTCAATAAGTTGAGTCAGGGTAGAGGACAACGTCAGTTATCTTACAGTAAATAGCTACTGAAACAGAGGAGAAATGGACTAGGAAGTCTAGATATGCACTTACAGTACTTAGTGAGATGCAGAATCACCATACAGATGAATAGTGGGGTCATCTTGCAGTCCATCCTGAGTGGTTACTCTCGCCTGCCCTGAACCAAATGGACTGGTGCAGTACTGTGATCAGTAGGCTTCTTGCCTTACAGTTACAGAGAAATGAACCTTTTTTCTCTGATTGGTGGGGATACATTAAATCACGCCCTTCCTGGTAGCAGTGGTATGTATTCATGGATGCCAAGGAAGGCCGTACAGACACAGAGGGGCACTGTTTCGTTCGCTTGGATGCTTTGTCCTGTGAGGTACATTCAGCCTCTTGCGAATTGAAGGAAAAGGATGCAACACAAAGAGACGAAAGATACATTTTAATAGTCCATTTTTTGGGGAAGCCTGGCTGAAGCCAGCTTGGATTTGTCGTCACTTTTATCAAATCCCATTGAGAGTATATGTCATTGATTGTTGTGTCTTGATGTGTTGTTGTCCTCCGGTTGCTAGCTAGCCAGCTAGCTAAAATTGTCCCTTTCCGAAATTAGCCATGGATGGAGATAGGGATTTGGACTTGTGGTTTTACTTACTTCTCCATACTAGCCAATAATTATAACGGTGATTCTAATCCTACCATTAATTCATACATTGTTATGCCCCTTGCTTGAGAGGATGGAAGTTCAATATGTAGCTAGATGTAGAAGGCTAATGTTAACTAGCTAACTTTGCCCATGGATGGAAGTTTGGCTAACGGGCAAGCATTTAGCCAGGTAACATTCAGTAGGACAACAAAAAATTACAGCGTGTATGACAGAGTGATAGACTGTTTCATCAACATGAAAGAGAGGAGGATGGCATAGGCGTTTCTTTACAAGGTTAGCAAACTTGTTTTTGTACTTGCACGAACGCGCACTCACACACACACGCACACAGAAATCAGAACCACGGACAGCCACATCATATTTAATGTAGCTTACGTTGATTGGACACAACAGTTTTTGGTATCTTTTAGTTCCAACTGTATTAGACTAAGCAGAGGTGGTTTGATCATGTTGAAATGGTACTGGAATAGTGAAGGCAGCTCCTGTTCTCTTGCGGTAACTCTCCGTGGATCTAAATCAATAGCTGTTTAGTGGTCATTAAGTGTCAGAAACATTAACTTGCTTGAGCGTACTGTAGGTCATGTAACTGTCTGTTACTGAACATTCAATATTCTTTGTGGACTTCACTGGACAGAGGCTGCTATGTGGTTTTGTGATTAAACAAAGGTGAGGTTGACTTTACACTGCCATTGTGTCTTCTTATTATCTCGGCCTTTAGGCCTATATATCACAGTCGCAAAGCATATGAATTAACAGGCTATAGAGAAAACAACGCAATTATCACAACACGTAGGTTGTAACATGGCTTGGCTTTCCCGGTGATTGTACCCACACACCACTACTGCCTGGTAGGTGTGTAAACCCACACTGCACTTCTTACAAAGAGAGCATTTATTGTAAATCATATACATGTATATCTGTGTCCGGTATGTGGAGTCAGAGTGATTCTCATGGTCTCTCCTGAAAAATGTATTTGTATCTCAGCAACTCTAAACTTGGTTAAATAACAGTTAAATAAAAAAGCAGTTATTCTGTGATAAGAAATGGATGTGTGTTGGTGTTCCTCCATTTCTAATGTTGTGATGGAGCCTGACACATATTCAGCTAAACTGCTATTCCTTTAATCATTTTGTATATTTGTAATTGTGGTGTCAGAGACGTTCAGTAGACAGAGAATAGAGATGAACGGAGTGTATAAATGAATGGTTTATTATGTTAAAAACACACAGTCATACAGCAAAAATGGGATTCTCTATCAGATTATTTCTTACAATAAAAAGCTGTAAAAGGTTATGGCTATTTTATGATTATTACAGGATCATTATATACATCCAGCATACAGACCATGTTAAAATAACAGTTTCTTTGTTACATTGAAAAATCCATACTATTTTTTTGTTACTAAAAGCAGTTCAATTATGCTACAAATAGTAAAATGGTTCTTCTTGGAGTCTTTGTGACAGTGGTGATATATTTCACTGCTGCTGAAGGTATCTGACATCTGAGTACACTGCATCCTCTCTGCTGGTCTTCTTTATCGCTGTTCTAGAGGACTTCTTCTTGGGGGTGAAACTGACAGCTGCGTAGTTCAACACGTCACTGTCTTGATTCTGAGGGGGGTGGAGCCATGAGGAAATACATTATGATGACAGCATGATCTACTATATAATGTTTATATTCTCCTGTGGAAGAAAACACTCTACAAAAGACATGACTGTTCAGACTGTACACCCACTACAATGACCAGACAGTCAGTGGAACAGAGACAGACAGAAGTTCCATGGAAAAATGAACAAAAATAAGTAGGCTACATCTAGTACAGTGACCAACTACTTCCAAGAACACTTGACATAAAAAGTACAAATAAGCTGACTTCTAGCTGTAAGGAAAGTTAAATGGCAGTTTCTTGTAAAAACTAAAAACATACTATATTTATAAATGTTGACAAAGTTACCTGATTGCCCTGGGACGTTGGGACATCAGTCCTCCCTTCATAGAGATTGAAATAGAGGAAGGCCAGCTATTATTTTTTATGACAATCCCATCTCTTTTTAACCTCATGTAGTTAATTAACAGTGCTTATATGATGGACATTTAATTGATCTTTACAGAATGTACATTGCATAGATATGCATGAAACATTAGATACATCAGCTATATCATTAGATACATTGTATACATTAGATATAAAGTAATACCTCTGCTATCTCTGTTCTGAGTCTTGCACAGCGCCCAGACAAGTAAAAGGGTCACTATCCCCAGAACGATGTTGGAGACGACCAATGACAGAACAGTAGGACTCAGATCAAATGGAGGATGATGCTCTGGAACTGTGGAAAGGGTATCAGTGAATTCATATTGTATTCATGAGCGCTTAGGAAGATCATCAAACAGTAAAGTATGGCATCAAAAGCTGATGGTGATATTGTATAGCTTGTTGAGACAAATGTATGGGATCATTTGGAGGTAGGCTGTTTGCATGAATATACAGTGTTGTTGGGGATATTTACAGATTAAATGGGATTTACCTTGAATGTCCAGTTTGGTCCCATTCCCAAACAGTATCTCCCCACATGAGGCCACAGCACAGTAGTAAGTCCCAGCATCAGAGAGGCTGAGGTTCCTCCTGGGGAGGTTGAAGACACAGCTCTGTGTAGGAGACCCAGCCTCAGAGATCTTCTCACACTGATCACTCCTGTCTCCATGGGTGTAAATGATTCCTGGACGGGATTCTCCTGAGCCATGTCTGAACCAATAGACACTGTGTTCTCCTACACAGGTCTCAGTGTGTATTGTACAGTTCAGAGCCACAGAGTCTCCTGGCAGGACTGACTCAGACACAGGCTGCTGGAGCACAGTCATGTTTCTGGACCCTGATCCTGACAAGAAGATCAATAAACCCATTGAATCTCTAGAATATTACTGTAGAAAGTGTTCAAACTCAACATCTCATCTGAATACGATAATACCTCATATTTACACAGCATATATGCACATTTAGGTTTACAAAAACATACCTTTTACTATGAGAATGGCTCCTTCTCCAAACTCCACCTTGTTGCCATAAGCGCTTCCGCAGTAGTATGTGCCTGAATCAGAGAGCTGCATGTCTGAGATCTTTAGGTGATTCTTTTCTTGGCCGTTTTCCACTGAGAATCGAGGGTTATCCTTAAACTCATGGTAAAAGGTTGCGTTCCTGTCAAACTTAAAGACAGTTGAGCAGAGTTGAAGCTTATCTCCAAAGGGTTGCTTGTACCAGGAGAAATGCATGTCCATGTGGCCTTTATAGAAGCAGTGCACAATCACTGCGTCTCCAACTTTGGCTGATATGAGACCACTGTCCTGAAGTATGGATGAGGATTCAGTACCAGCTACCACATCTAATAAAGAACATGAACAATACAGTATATTTGCCGTTACTTACCCCAAATACAACTTAGAATATTCAAAGTGTCTGTAAAGTATTGCATTTGATATCTCATGCATCCAAATCAAGGGCGAACATCTCAAAAGCAGAGAAATATAAACGTTGGTCTTACCCATCTCTACAAGAAGTGGAAATATCAGACACAGTGTGATCCTCTTTGAAGTTGTCATCCTCTTCACAACTTGTCTTGAGTGGAAAAAGTCCACCAATGTAGACAACACTTCAACAATGGAGTTGCAGGTGATTGGTCGAACTGGACCCATCATTTTTGTTGACGCCTTATTCCGTTGCGTAAATCTTCTTCACATTGTACAGAGTCATAGAGTATCCAGGCTGGACTGAATCAGACACACACATATTTTATTATAGGTATATTCTTATCCTTAAATATTTAGTACAAATGTAGTTATAATCATTCAAGTTTGGCATTCCTTATTCTTTACCACTACATCTCCTGTTGTCTACGTCAAGAGACTGATAGTTGTGACCTTTTTGGGAACATGCATACAATGACACTGTCATCCACTAGGGCTTCTGCCACCACACAGTCACTTCACCTCACACAAAAAAACATCTATTGAAAAAAAATCAACATTTCAGAACGTACACTCAATTGGATTGGATGAATAGAATCCCTTTCCATGATTTTGTTATTGAGGAGGCAGATTCCTCTAGGCCTATAGGTGATGGTAATACTTCACTGTTAAAACTGTGTTGTGTTTGACTAAGAACTACAGATCTAGGTGAAATGACCTAATAAATAGCTCATTGTGTTTTTCACAGATTTTAGTCAACTATGTTTAGGTTAGCTGCCTCATCAAAAGAGTTGGTTTAATGTTGTTACAATGGTCAACTTGAAGAGCAAGTAGTATAGCCTATGGTATGAGATAGCTAAGAGTTCTGAGACATCCGGCTGAAAACCACAGAGAGAGAGAGAGCGAGAGAGAGAGAGAGCGAGAGAGAGAGAGAGAGAGAGAGAGAGAAGAGCAGAGCAGAGCAGAGCAGAAAGAAGGAAAGAGAGCAGAGGGTCCTGTGTACAAAGCCAGCAGGCTCTAACAAAGTGTAGATACATCCTCATCTTGTGTTCATTCAAGACCGCAGAGTAACTGTAAATATGTTGCTGTTTGTTTGAGGGCATGTTAGTGGCATGAGAACGGTTTAACACTTCAAATTAAAGCTGTAATACATCACTTTTAAGCAAACTTACCAAAATCACATAGAAATGTGAGTTATATATCTATCATTCTCATTGACAGCAAAAATTAAGAAGCGGTAGATCTGTTATAAGTGCGCTATATCTATGCTTCCTGCTCTGAAAGCAACAATGTGGAACTTTTTGTGTGAACCGGCCAAATTCACATAGAAATGTAGATTATAGATATTTAATTCTCATTCTCATTGAAAGCAAGTCTAAGAAGTGGTAGATCTGTTCTATGGTCTCTATTTCTAAGCTTCCCGTTCTTAAGTTTAGTTTTTGCGTATTGGTTTTGTACACCAGCTTTAAACAGCTGAAAATACAATATTTGGGGTTATTGAAAATATATTTCAAAGGAGTTTAGATGGTACAATGATTCTCTACACATGCATTGATGGCTTTGTCACATAAACTGAAATTAGGTGAACTATTAGAATTTTAGCAACCAGGAAATGGCGTAGTGATTTCTGCATATTGCGTCTTTAAAGATCCTGAGTATGGCCTTAATAAATACATTCAACTTCCTTTGTCTTGACTGTTGTTAAATGCTTTATTCATCTTGTCACAAGCAAGTCCATTTAAAATTAGTTTGGCAGAGAAGCAATGCACCTAATTCAATTAGCTACAGTAATTATGTGTTACAGTAATACAGATAATAATGTTAATAAAGTGGGAGTTGATAAAAAGAGAATTCATTGGACTGTTTCATTCATCCAGTTCTACTGTCTGATCCCAGCATTCACCACTGTCTCCATGTGACCTCTCTGTCTTCTAGACCTGTTCTTCTTGTTGCTCAGATTCAGAGCTACGTAATGGAGACTGTCTCCATCTTGGTCCTGTGAGAAACAATTATAAAGGTGGGAGGGGGAAATAATAATAATTATTATTATTATTTAACATAAACATTTCCATACATATTTCTATGGTAATACAAAATGTAAGGAATTATACTTACCCCTGCATCTGTAGAAGAGACTGCTGAACATGGTGTCAGAGAGACGGATCCTGAAAAGAAACACCTCAAAGATAAAGATGCAACTCCTTCTTCCCATGCAGATACATCTGTAGACGGTAATGTTAAAGAAGAGCAACTTCTAAAAGGTTGTCACTTACCTCTGCACTGTATACACTTTCTCTGGTTCATCTTGTACATGATGCAAGCAAGGACAATAATCAGGATTAACTACTTTGGGACTGGGGGGCAGTATTGAGTAGCTTGGATGAATAAGGTGCCCACAGTAAACTGCCTGCTACTCAGGCCCAGAAGCTAGAATATGCATATAATTAGTTAGATTAGATTTGGATTGAAAACACTCTGACATTTCTAAAACTGTTTGAATTATGTCTGCGAGTAAAACAGAACTCATATGACAGGCAAAAACATGAGAAAATATCCAACCAGGGAGTAGGAAATCTGAGGTTTGTAGTTTTTTTTAAGTGATTTCCTATCCAATATACAGTGTCTATGGGGTCATATTGCACTTTCTAAGGCTTCCACTAGATGTCAACAGTATTTAGAACTTTGTTTCAGGCTTCTTCTATGAAGGGGGAGCGAATAAGAGCTGTTTGACTAAGGGGTCTGGCAGAATGCCATGAGCTAAGTCATGCGCTCGGCCGTGAGAGCGAGGTCCGTTCTTTTTCATTTCTAAAGACAAAGCAATTGTCCGGTTGAAACATTATTGAAGATTTATGTTAAAAACATCCTAAAGATTGATTCTGTACATCGTTTGACATGTTTCTAAGAACTGTAATATAACTTTTTGGACTTTTTGTCTGAACTAAGTGCTCGCGCATTGTGAATTTGGATTCCTGGGCTAAATGTGCGAACAAAAAGGAGGTATTTGGACATAAATTATGGACTTTATCGAACAAAACAAACATTTATTGTGGAACTGGGATTCCTGGGAGTGCATTCCGATGAAGATCATCAAAGGTAAGTGAATATTTATAACGCTATTTCTGAGTTTTGTGACACCTCTCCTTCTTTGGAAAATGGCTGTATGTTTTTCTTTGGCTAGGTGCGGACCTAACATAATCACAAGGTGTGCTTTCGTCGTAAAGCCTTTTTGCAATCTGACACAGCGGTTGCATTAAGGAGAAGTGTATCTTTAATTGTGTGTTTAACACTTGTATCTTTTATCAATGTTTATGATGAGTATTCCTGTAATTTGATGTGGCTCTCTGCACTTTTACCAGATGTTTGTTTGATTTCTGAATATAACACACCAATTTCAAATGATTTTTTTGGACATAAAGATGAACTTTATCGAACAAAACACACATTTATTGTCTAACGTGGAGTCCTGGGAGTGCCATCCGGTGAAGATCATCAATGGTTAGTGATTAATTTTAACGCTATTTCTGTCTTTTGTGACACCTCTCCTTCTGTGGAAAATGGCTGTACGTATGTTTTTCTATCGCTAGGTGTTGACCTAACATAATCGCAAGGTGTGCTTTCGCCGCAAACCCTTTTTGAAATCAGACACGGTGGCTGGATTAACGAGAAGTTTTAAAATGGTGTATAATACTGGTATGTTTGAGGAATTGTAATTATGAGATTTCTGTTGTTTTGAATTTGGCTCCCTGACGCTAGCGTCCCACATATCCCAGAGAAGTTAACAAGAAAGCCAATCCTACATCCAGGTAGTACACCAAGAGAAGAGGGTCTGCCCTGTGGCCTGTGGCCTGTGGACATTCAAACATTGATAGAGGACGCTCAGAATAGCAAGTAAATGTATATTCTACACAGTAGATTTGTAAAATATATACAAAGAAGCAAGTTATATCACCTACCTTCAATGTCCTGCTTGGTCCCATTCCCAAACAGTACTTCCCCAAGAGGCCACAGCACAGTAGCAAATCCAAGCATCAGAGAGGCGAAGGTTCCTAGTGGGGATATTCTGTAAATGACTCCTGGACGGGATTCTCCTGATCCATGTCTGAACCAATAGACACTGTGTTCTCCTGCACCGGTCTCAGTGTGTATTGTACAGTTCAAAGTCACAGAGTTCCCTGGCTGGACTGACTCAGACACAGGCTGCTGTACCACAGACATGCTGTTGGAATCTGAAAAGAGTGAAAATTAAGATTATGGTGTGTAAATGGTTTTGTCCTGCTAGATGTATCTATTGACAATTTGTAATGTATATTTAGAATTTCATGGATACAAAATTTAAATCTAAAATAAAGAAGTAAGTTAGGTTACCTTTGTCAATCAAAACAGCTCCTCCAAATGTGACTTTGCCCACTTCAATAGCAACACATTAGTATGTAGCTCAGTCCCCTAACTGTGTCTTAGAGATGGTCAGGTTAAAGCTGTCAACTCCTCTCTTCACACTCAGACATTTAGTCCCAGTGAAGTCCTTGGTAAAGTTAGATAACTTACCGATTTGTTTGAGAATTAGAAATATTGTAAACAGTGACACCATCTTTGAATATAAAATATTGAGTGGACAAAGTCTACCCAAGTGTACAACAAAGGGCTAGTGGGTGATTGGTTGAACTGGACCCAATCTTCTTTGTTGACTTCTCATTCAGATGACCATGGTCTTGTGGTCTATTGCACCATACAGAGTCACACAGTCTACTGGCTGGACTCAGACACAGGAAGCTGTAGAATGCAAGTAAATTAAGGTTTTACTCGTCTGGTGGTTTGTGGTTTTCTCACCTCTCTGGACAGCCCAGGGTCAAAATAGTAGGCTTTGTTTTCTCACCACTCTGGACAGCCCTGGGTCAAAATAGTAGGCTTTGTTTTCTCACCTCTCTGGACAGCCCTGGGTCAAAATAGTAGGCTTTGTTTTCTCAATCTTACTTTAGTTACACTGGATTTATCTTGCCTCCATTGCAGAAGGCAAGCAAAACCAAGTGTGCCTAAAGTATTTGAAAGAAAACTATTATTATTATCAACAGTTACAGTACTCCAGATGACCCATAGGAGGGCTGTAATATGTTGAACGTGTCTTGTCTAGTGGTTAAAAGCAATGAGCCAGTAACTAAAAGGTCGCAGGTTCGAATCGCTGAGCCGACAAAGTGAAACATCTGTGGATGTGACCTAGAGCAAGGCGCTTAACCCTACTTTCTCCAATAAGTTGCTCTGCATAAGAGCGTCTTCTAAATTACTAACATGTAAATGTATAAGAGTGAACAGGGGTAGAGCAGTGAGAGTGTATATGTGATCATTTATTTCATCTTTATTTAACCAGGTATACTAGTTGAGAACAAGTTGTCATTTACAACTGCGACCTGGCCAAGATAAAGCAAAGCAGTGCGACACAAACAACAACACAGAGTTACACATGTAATAAACAAGCATTCAGTCAATAATACAATAGAAAATGTCTATTTACAGTGTGAGCAAATGAGGTAGGATAAGGGAGGTAAGGCAATAAATTGGCCATAGTGGCGAAATAATTACAATATAGCAGGTGATAAACACCTGCAGAATAAAACAATTCAATTGTCTGTCAGTCTCATTCCCTATCATTCATAGAAACATGCATTATCTGAATTGTAATACCTGAGTGTGCATCACTGATTGGACTGTTATATAGTGAACATGTCTTGTAATATAACCAATTCACATGACACACTTTATCCACTCTGTATCACTGTCTGCTTAGTGTGGTCCTTATAGGAGGCAATCTATTAGAAGGAGGATCCTCCTCTATTGGTCTCCTTACAGAGAACCCTGCAGTAGAACCCTGCACTTGTCTGATTGAGAACGTACTAGTTCTCCCATGACATCATCCTAAAATGGCCCCTCCCCCTGAGCAGATATATATAGTATAGACGGTTCTGTATTATGACATGAGAGGCTTAACCTCTCTAGGGTATGTGGGACGCTAGCGTCCCACCTGGCCAACATCCAGTGAGATTGCAGAGCGCCAAATTCAAATACAGAAATACTCATTATAAAAATTTGAAAACAAAACATATTTTACATAGGGTTAAATTTAACAAGTCCAATAGCTCAAATGAAAGATAAACACCTTGTTCATCTACCCAGCATGTCAGATTTTTTAAATGTTTTACGGCGAAAACACACCACATATTTATATTAGACCACCACCGAAACGAAGACAAGAGGCAGCCATTTTGTCCCAGAAAATATAAAATTATGAAAGCAGGATTAAAAAATAAATCATTCACTAACCTTTTGAAAATCTTCATCAGATGACAGTAATAGGACATGTTACACAGTACTTGTTTTTTTTCAATAATATGCCATTTATATCCATAAATGTCCATTTACATTGAATTCATGTTCAGAAAATACTCAAAAATGTCCGCAGAAAATATAGGTAGCGCCGCAAGATAACGTAAATAGACATCATAAACTTTGACTAAATATACATGTTCTACATATAGTTAGAAAGATACACTGCTTCTTAACTTGGAGAGATCATTAGCAGTTCTTTGTGGTTTGTAACTGATTTCAGATAACAATTTATGTCCGAGTAAGTTTACAAAGAACTGGTTTGCTGTGACTGCAAGCTGTCAGTAGAAACATGAAAAACAATAGCAAATGTGAAAACAACTGACTGACACCAGAATAGACATCCTGCTGAAAACCACAGAGACACAGAGAGCAGGTTGGAGGGTCCTGTGTGTACAAGGCCAACAGGCCTGACCAAAGAATAGATATAGCCTCGTACTTAGAGTAGACCTCAAGTACCTGTGAACTTGTTAGCTGTGTGGGTGGATGTGTGTGTCATGCTATCAACTCATCTAAAACAAGGTCAAGACATTTCATTGGAGATATGACTTTAAAACAATAGCTTGTGTGCCTTACTTATGCAAGGACTCCCTGGAACTCAATTACAAATCTACACAGTCAAACAAATGAGTCTTCATAATACAGTTCTCTACTGCCTGTTTCATTTTGAGTGATTGTTGCTCCTTGTTACTAAGCTACACTTTATTATAACTATGTTGAGGTTAGTAGTCATGATCCAGGGATGATGACTGCCTGGCCTGTTTGGTGGCTGCTATTTAAAGATGCTGGAAATGATTTCTAACATGTTAGAAATGTGTAATAAGCATTTAATAACTATATTATCTTGATATAGATTCTTCTTAGCCACACACTGTCTTTTTTGGCATTTGTTTGACTGCTATTCCGGCTACACACATGAACTATCACAGAAAGTAAAGTTGTAAATGATACTTCATCCAATTAGTGGACATTTTGACAACTACAAGTTGCTGCCAACTCTACTGTTGAGGCAGTTATGGGGACTTCCACGTTCACTGCTGCTCCCTGTTGAAAAATAAACGGATTGCAGTTCTGCAAGGTGCACTTATACCAATTCACATTTTGTCCATGGTTTGTGAAAACTTCTGTTACAAAGTGAATATTGTCAAATTTGAAATCAGTCTCTTAACCATATCAATTCTGTTCAGGGTATATTTAGCTAAGAAGTCCATTTTTAGTTCAGCCTGTTCTTATGGAGGGAGAGAGAGTTGGGCTCTTAGTGACATGGATGTTGATGGTGTGTGAAAAGAGAGTGTGGTGAGGACTGATGGTCATTGCTGGGGGTTAGAGTTGAGTTTACGTGAGTGGATAATCTATTCAGGGCAGTCAGAACACCACAGAGATCTGTGATACAGGATAAAGCTAAAAGAAGACAGTTTGAGAGGCTAAAACACCAGAAATAGATATTTACAGTTATCATGCAACCAACCTTATGTTTTACATTGAGCATCGGCTTGATATGGTTGTTGCACACTGAATCTGTGGGTGAAAATGTTGTACATATTTAAGGAAAGAGAAAATCAAACAATACCTTTATATGAAAGCAGTTTAATGTTTTAATTGATCAAAATTGAACATCAGTATCAATATAAAATTGAGCTGTAAGAAATTGTAACTTACAATGAAAAAGCCACAGTCAAACATGCAGTGTAGAAAACACAGAATCAATGCAAGTTATTAAAGAGGACAAGTTGACATTTCAGTCCATGTTTTGGCGTCTCACCCCAGAGTACACAGTGTCTGTCTCCATGGCGCTCCTCTGTCTCCCGGACTTTGGTTTCTTGTGGACGACGTTCAGAGCGCCGTAATGGAGTGTAACAGGCTCTTGATCCTGAGAGGAATAACAAAAATGTAAATCCAAATATTTGGTATTATACTAAATATTGTGGAATAGTGAAACAATCCACTAATAAAATGAATTTTTTCATATATTGATTGAAGGAAAAATACATTGATTCAGCAACAGCTAAACAAGTGTGAGGTCAGGTTACCTGGTTATAATGACTGGGGACTGCAGGAGTACTTGCATGACGGTGGGTTCCTTTTAATCAAACACATTCATCAATATAATCATCATCATCATACAATGAAGGGACTTTATGACCAATTTTGACCAAAACATTTAAACTAATGTAACTGTAACCAACAATTGATAAGCATACTCGTATCTTGCACAATATTGTCGCTTACCTATGCACTTGCTCATCTTGTACAAAACACAAGTAAGGACAATGAGGAGGAGGACACACAGACCCAACGCTACGCCAAGGCAATACATGAACAGAAGATGGTCCTCCTTACAACCATCTGTGAAATATCAAATAGGGATGGAGACACTGAGACACTGAGGGATAAAGCTATGACAATGTTAGAGACACCAACAAGACTCGGCCTGATCGGAGTCATATTTTATTCTCTCATATACAAAGATATCTGAATGATATAGGAAAAACAAAGATATCTGAAGGATATAGAAAAACAATGATATCTGAAGGATATAGAAAATCAATGATATCTGAAGGATATAGAAAAACAATGATATCTGAATGATATAGAAAAACAAGGATATCTGAATGACATAGAAAAACAAAGATATCTGAATGATATAGAAAAGCAAAGATATCTGAATGATATAGAAATACAAAGATATCTGAATGATGTAGAAATACAAAGATATCTGAATGATGTAGAAATACAAAGATATCTGAATGATATAGAAATACAAAGATATCTGAATGATGTAGAAATACAAAGATATCTGAATGATATAGAAATACAAAGATATCTGAATGATGTAGAAATACAAAGATATCTGAATGATATAGAAATACAAAGATATCTGAATGATGTAGAAATACAAAGATATCTGAATGATATAGAAATACAAAGATATCTGGATGATATAGAAATACAAAGGTATCTGAACGATATAGAAATACAAAGATACCTGAATGATATAGAAATACAAAGGTATCTGAATGATATAGAAATACAAAGATACCTGAATGATATAGAAATACAAAGGTATCTGAATGATATAGAAATACAAAGATATCTGGATGATATAGAAAAACAAAAGTATCCGAATGTTACCTTACCTGCAATCTAAAGAAATTTGATTATATAGATTATTATAAAACAGAATGTCAGAAGTATCACATACGGTCAATGTTCAGCTTGGTCCCATTCCCGAACAAAATCTCCCCACATGAGGCCACAGCACAGTAGTAAGTCCCAGCATCAGAGAGGCTGAGGTTCCTCTTGGGGAGGTTGAAGACACAGCTCTGTGTAGGAGACCCAGCCTCAGAGATCTTCTCACACTGATCACTCCTGTCTCCATGGGTGTAAATGATTCCTGGACGGGATTCTCCTGAGCCATGTCTGAACCAATAGACACTGTGTTCTCCCACACAGGTCTCAGTGTGTATTGTACAGTTCAGAGTCACAGAGTCTCCTAGCTGGACTGACTCAGACACAGGCTGCTGGAGCACAGACATGCTGTTGGACTCTGAGTCTGAAGAGAGTGAGTAACTAATGTAAAACTAAGTGGGTGAAAAACACGAAAAGCCATGTATTCATCACTAGCTTTGATGAAGCAGTTGTACAATCATGCCAATATACAGCACCACACATTTTGAAAGCAAATGTTTAGTTACCTTGGACAATTAAAACAGTTCCCTCTCCAAATGTTTGCTCATAGATGGCTGTAGTGGAACAATAGTATGTAGCTGAGTCCCCTGGCTCTGTCTTGGATATGGTCAAGTTATAGCTGTAGTCTCCTCTCCTCACACCCAAACGTTCGGTCTCAGTAAAGTCCTTGATAAAGTTGTTGGAATAATAACTATCTTGGCCAACATAAAGAGATGATGCCATGTGGAGGGGTTCCTGTCCAAAACTCTGCTTGAACCAATCAAACCTGGTCACCGACAATTTGGGACAAAAGCAAGTGAGAGTCACAGTGCCTCCCAGCTCAGTAACCATCACAGGTGTTGGTTGGATTACGTTTGTTTTGGTAAAAGCACAAACTGTCAAAGCAAACAAACAAAATCGATCAAAGACAAAGACATAGATAAACCATTTCTAGCATTACAGAGAGAACGTCCACTTCGCTTATCAAATTCAAACTACACACTACAAACGATTAAAAAAGGAACTTAATTAAAATGTCTTACTCTTACCCAAGTTGATGTAAAACATAAATACTTCTCTATTCATCATTGTAGCATTAGTCCCTTCTGCACTGTATAGTCTGTGGGTCTGACAGTGGGACACTTTATATGCACCTAATATAGGACGGCACTTTACATGTACTTTTCATGCAGTAGGAGGGAACACTGAAACGAGAGATGTTATTGGCTGACTGAAATCTTAGAAGTGTGTCCTCTGGCTCACCATAGTCTGAGCTTCTCAGGAATTACTTTTTCAAGAAGACAACATAAAGAAGGTCAGTTACTGGATCAAGCCAATCAAATATTTGCTTGATACAGCTGCTTTTTTTTGAGAGAAATTAAACATTTACTGAAATGATTTCTCTTTTGATGTTTGGAAAGGAAACAGTGAATGTGAATCTTTAGTGCTGCTAATACTACCAACCCAGCCCAGCCTAAGGGTTAAAGTAATCCATAATGTAAATATACACACCACTGCATAAAATATGCATTTCTGGCTCTTGATTTTCATCACAAGCCTCCACAAATAAATACTCATATTAGTTGTAACCGCAATAGCATTGAATAATATATAATAAATATAATAATAATAAATATATAATATATATTTGTTGGTGTCACACCCTGATTAGTTTCCCCTGTCTTTGTGCTTGTCCCCACCCCCCTCCAGGTGTCACCCATCTTCCCCATTATCCCCTGTGCATTTCTAGCTGTGTTCTCTGTCTGTTGCCAGTTTGTCTAGTCAGGTCTTACCAGTGTTCTTTCCCCTCTTCCTGATTTCTCAAGTTTCTGTTTCCTCGGTTCTGACCATACTGCCTGCCCTGACCCCAAGCCTGCCTGCCGTTCTGTACCTGCCCGACTATGACCTGAATTGCGGACCTCTGCCTGCCCTTGACCTGTCTTTTGCCTGCCCCCTGCTTGGGTCAATACACATCTGTGATTCTGGCTGTCTGCATCTGGGTCTTATCCTGAGTTCTGATAGTTGGCTTAATTTCAAACCTTTGATTGTTACCAATACTTTCATTTTTTTTCATGAAGGGAAAGTTGACAACTATTGAGACAGCCAATCTTTATCTGCACTTTGTCCTCTTGTTGAATGCTTTAGGGCTCTTAAACTTTTTCAGTTCGAGAGCCAAATGAGAAATTGACCGTCCTCCCGGAACCCAAATCAACCGCCAATGACTCAAAATAAGAAGACAGTGTGATTATACAGTAGATGTATTCTCATAACTCAGGACCCATAGTTTAGGAAACCCTACATAGTTTATGGTTTGGAAAATGATTTTAGCTTGTGGTTTGTATTCTTGACATTGTAAATCTAATTGACCGGCAGGGGTCTTGTCACGCCCTGACCTTAGAGATCCTTTTTATGTCTCTATTTGGTTTGGCCAGTGTGTGATTTGGGGTGGGTATTCTATGTTCTATTATTTGTATTTATATGTTTTGGCCTGTTAGGGTTCTCAATCATGGACAGCTGTCTATCGTTGTCTCTGAGAACCATACTTAGGTAGCCCTTTTCCCACCTGTCTTTGTGGGAAGTTGACTTTGTTTATGGCACATAGCCTTTAGCTTCATGGTTTGTTTGGTAGTGTTTATTTTGTTTGGCATCTTTTCTAATAAAAATAATATGTACGCTCACCACGCTGCACCTTGGTCCTCTTCATTCAACAGCCGTGACAGGTCTGGTGTTTACCATCCAGATGAAGAGAGGTATGTAAAGAGCCCCCCCCCCACCTTCACCCAGGCATTTACTCTTACACACAAATATTTTCCCCATACTATCTGTTGGCAGGTGGACTGAAAATCTGGCGAGACATTGAGAGAGCGTAAGGGACATTTCATCCCCCAGTGTTAGTCTATGAGAGAGCCAGTGATGTTCACCTCAGCAGGTCTCACTCTACACTGAGCTGCTACTTCCTGTCACTCACACCACAGGAAGTTATGCATACCCTCACTGGCCCCTCCTCTACCTCAGACCACAATCATATTCTCCTTATAAGGTGCTTCTCAGAATAGGGGGCTGTGATTAGTGCAAAGCCAAGACAGGAAATACTAAGGGGGGAATAACATCATGATAAAGGCAATTTTGGTTTAACTCTTTATTTGTCTTTAGAAGTGATCAGTATAATGCAATAGTCTACTGTTAGGTTCTTTGCCCCTCGGGGTCACCCTATAAAAAAATGACCAAATCACTGACACACACAACAGAGATCTAAGTTCAGAGAGGCCAAAATATGCAACTGCTCCTCTGCGACCATTAAACAGTTGTGTTTTTACTTCTAACTCCCCCTCTCTAACCACACCCTGAACCACTGAGATGTGTGACCTAATTTGTTGGAGAGGGCTACAGTAGCACTGTTGTACAACTCAAACACTACAGCGATAGTTACTGATTTACATTTCAATACATTTAATATAACTACAAAGACACAATATAGCAAGATTTCAACTTTTATTCAAAGATATGGACAACTAATTTTCCTCTTCCATCCTCCTCCACTTTATCATCTTGTAGCAGCATACACTACATGGGGATCCAGCTCCTTCTCTCTTCTCTTCTCCATCTTCCTCTTCTTGGAGGTGAAATTCAGAGCGGCATAATTCAATGCATCTGGGTCTTGGTTGTGTAGATTTGCAAGCTACAATTGTAATTTTCTCAGTTTCTGAATTGCTTAAGTTTCAGTATTTAATCATGCAGTATTCACCTGATCATTTTGTGGTTGTCTTTGAGAATCAGGTCCTGAATATAATATAAAAGAGAGACAAGAACGGATTAATGGCTCATTCTGTCAATGGTGTATTGGAGGCGAAGTCAGGTGCAGGAGAGCAGAGTATAATGAACAGGCGCACTTTTATTAAAGTTCCAAAAACGAGAGCACTACATAAATCAAACGCGCTCAAAAAACACAAACATAAAAGTAAAGCGCGTAAACTAACACCACATAACATGAAACAATTACACACAAAACATGATGGGAAACAGAGGGTTAGATACAAGTAGATTGATTGGGGAAAGGAAATCCAGGTGTGTATGGAAACGAGACAAGACAAGACTAATGGATATATGAAAAATGGAGCAGTGATGGCTAGAAAGCCAGCGATGTTGATCGCCAAACGCCGCCCGAACAAGGAGAGGAGCCGACTTCGGCGGAAGTCGTGACACTCTCCATTCTAGTGAAAACATCCCTATTTGAAGTGTAGTTCACCGGTCCTATATGATCATGATGTGGGTTCCTACCTGTGTTGTTTATGTCTCATCTGATCTTGAGGACCAGGATGAGGATGACTATCAGTAGAACAGCAGTCACAACACCCAGGATCACAACCAGGGGAAGGAGGTACATGGTTCCATCATCATCCTCTCCTACTAGACTGATAGTTCCATTACAATGTCCTATTAGATGACATTTTATTAAATCACTTGATGGTCCTTTAATGACGCACAATTTTTTTTTGCTTAGTTATTCTTTTTTTTAATCTACATGAGAAAGAAAGAAACTCACTCTCTTTAGATGACTCTGGTATTTCCTCAAATCCGTTGTGCACTTTAACATTGAGATTAGTAAAAAATAAAAAAGCATTTTTTCTCAAAAATATAATGATAAAAAATATGTCCAGTAATGGTTTGCCTTAGTCATGAAACAAACTCCTAACAAGGTTGATACACATTTTCAAATGTATCAAAGCAAGATAAATAGTTGAAAACTAACCTTGAATTTTTTGCGTTGACAAAGAACATGTGGCAATGTGGATACAATGCACAAACATATACAGGCCACAGTCAGCTATTTACACTTTTGTGATTTTGAGAACGATAGTGGTGTTGTTGCTGAACATTTCAGAATGGTTCCTTTGAAAACCATTATGAAGATCAGGTGTTGAAGCCACACTGTACATAGACGAGATACACACAGGCTCTGATCCGTTGACTTGCTTGAACCATGCTGTGTGTCCCACAGCCGTTGTAACATTGGAGCACTGCAAGGTGATGGTATCCCCAGTACGGACCTCCATAGTCTGACACTGAGAAACCAAAACAGAGACCAAACCTGAAACACAAAGCACAAAGTCCTACATTAATGATTAGAATCATTGATATCACATGTGGAGTGTGAAAACAAAAATGTAGCATATGTTGTTGAATCTAAATGGAAATAGGTGTTTGGATTCGGATGGGTTCATATAGGTCTAAAGGTTGCAACCCCATGTAGTGTCTGTCCCCTGATTTAAAAATGGGGTCACAAGAAAAAAATGGGAAATAAAATGTACAAAATCGCTCTTGGTTCATAGAACCGGGGTTACGTCAGTAACCTCCAGGAGACGCAAGTTGCGGTTGTAATAAACAGAGCGGTTTCTGTTCCTTCCTACAAATGTGTCTCTATCTTTTGATAGAGACTTTGATTACATCACTGTTTTTACATGGTGGGTCTCAAAAAATGTTGGATATCAAAATGGGGTTGCAGGCCAAAAAAGTGTGGGAAGAGATGATATAGGTGTTGGGGTTTAGTGGGGTTCAGATACAGTACCCTTCACAAGTTTGGACACACCTACTCATTCAAGGGTTTTTCTTTATTTTTTACTATTTTCTACATTGTAGAAATTCCATATGTGTTATTTCATGGTTTTGATGTCTTCACTATTATTCTACAATGTAGAAAACAGTAAATAATAAAGAAAGACCCTTGAATGAGTAGGTGTGTCCAAACTTTTGACTGATTCTGTAGGTGTTTGGGTTTGGTGGGGTTCATAGAGGACCACAAGGCTTCACCCTACAGATGGATTATACATGTTCAAACTAACTATCCACCAGCCCTCACCCTTAAGCCCTTGCCGAACTCTAACCCTAGGCCTAACCTCAGCCCCACAGACGCTGTCCATTTTTTTGTACTTGCATCTCGTCTCCCAGCGTCTGTCCTTGCACTGTGGTTGATGCACTTGATACCTTTCTAATGTCAACTAGAAACAAACTGAAGGAAATGGGAATTAGCTAACGCCTAAAGACATCTCTTTTCACGTTTGAGTCAAAATCTGATGCTGCACAATACTGCAGTTGAAGCGACCAATCACACATAGGCATGTAATTAATACTGTTCTATTTCAGTTAACTTGAAAAGATTGTTCATTAATGTATAAAATATTTTAGATATAGTGTAAAAATCTCAAACATATAAGAAAGTTAATCATCATCTGATTATTCAGGACTTTATTAACTTCAGAGTTCACTGTTAGAAGCAGGACTGATGATACAGTAGGTGTCCTCTTCCTTCTCTCTGCTGGTCTCAGAACAGCCAATCAGCCCTGGGGACCATCATTCCAGCCATTTAAAACCTATTTGGGAAAGGGGGCGGTATTTTCACATCCGGATGAAAAGCGTGCCCAAAGTAAACTGCCTGCTACTCAGGCCCAGAAGCTAGGATATGCTAGGATATAATTGGCAGATTTGGATAGAAAACACTCTGAAGGTTCTAAAACTGTTAAAATAATGTCTGTGAGTATGACAGAACTTATTTGGCAGGCGAAACCCCGAGGACAAACCATCCAGGATTTTTTGTTGTTGAGTTGACTGTGTTTTCTATTGGTTTTCTATGAGGAACTAGATTTATGAAGCACCTGGTTGCAGTTCCTATAGCTTCCACTAGATGTCAACAGTCTTTAGAAATTGGTTGATGTTTTTCCTTTGAGAAATGAAGAAGTACGGCTATTCAGAATGAGAGTCAAGCCAAGTGGACTCTTGTTTGGGGTGCGCGACCTGTTGCTCCCTCCACTTTGATTTTATCCGCTATTGAACACAGTATTTTCCATCTTAAATTTTACGAAAGTTGTTTGAAATGTTTGGACAAAGTTTACAGGTAACTTATTAGATCTTTTGTTGTGATGTTGGGCGAGTTGGAACCAATGTTTTTCTGAATCAAACGTGCCAAATAAATGGACATTTTGGGGATATTAATATAAAAAAGGAGTTTATCGAACAAAAGGACCATTTGTGATGTTTCTGGGACATATTGGAGTGCCAACAGAATAATATATTCAAAGGTAAGGCATGAATTATATTGTTATTTCTGACTTTCATGTCGCACCTGCTTGGCTGAAATATGATTTTCATGTGTTTTTATGGTGGGTGCTGTCCTCAGATAATCGCATGGTTTGCTTTCGCCGTAAAGCCTTTTTGAAATCTGACACGGTGGCTGGATTAACAAGAAGTTAAGCTTTATTGTGGTGTATTGCACTTGTGATTTTATGAAAGTTAAATATTTCTAATAATTTAATTTGAATTTCGCGCTCTGCAATTTCACCGGATGTTGTCGAAACGTTCCACTAGAGGAACGTCTAGCCGTAACAAGTTTTAAGACAGCCAATCCCCTGCCTCTCACTCTAACAAACAGAATGACTAGTATATACCAGTGGCAGTCGGTGCCATTTAAGGGCGGATGATAATGTTTTATTATGAACATGGCCTTATTTCTATTACAACATTCATATTCCATTCACCCAGCTCAATGAAACATTGATAGGTTTAGGTTACTACATGATACTCAAATGTTCCCTGTACCCATCATGAGGTTGCTACAACCTAGCCTATGAATGAAAGTTTACAACGTAGGTGCACAGGTCGAGAGAATATTTTGTAATCAAGGTGACAAACAGTGACCTTGACTGGAAGAGTTCCCGTGTTGGATAACCATAGCCAGCTAGCTAACATAGCATCCCTCTCCATTTGAGCCGGGTGTTTGAGTAGGCTAAACTTGGTAGCTGCATTCGATGCTAACTAAGTAAGTGAAAGTGAACTAAATATATACTTCGAAATATAGCTAGCTCTCTCTCTCTCTCTTTTGTTGTCGTAATTACTGTGTAAGTCTATGGAAGGGGGGGGGAGAACCATGAGCCTCCAAGGTTTTGTATTCAAGTCAATGTTCCCAGAAGAGGAGAGAAGCTACACAATAGTTCTGCCTGACAGAGTGCTGCTGAGACTACTGTATAACTTCATTGCAAAATAGTGTGTTTTAATCAATTATTTGGTGTCACGAGAAAATATTTCATATAGTTTTATCTAAAACGGATAATTTTATTTAATGTTTTACAATTATTTATTTGTTTAATTCTCTGAGTAGGATGGTTCTCTCCTTCCACTTCTAAGGAGCCTCCACATGATGGGGATCAATCTACGGAGGACAATGACAAAACTCTGTCTGGCCATCTCTCAGTTATTTGGAGCAGTTAGAGTCAGCTGTAATAGTGCAAACTTACTATTGAAACGGAGGATAATGCCTATGTATTTAAGTTTTAAATATATGTCTTCTGACAACACACTTTGTAACAATTTTCAGCAGAGTACCTGAACATGCATGAACTAGATTGAGATTGAGGTCTTTGATTGTAATTATTTTTGCCTCGAGGGTCTATTTATTGCCTACCTCCCTACTCTTCTACATTTGCACTCACTGTACATAAATTTTTCAATTTTCTTATTTTTTTGTTTATGTGTAACTCTATGTGTTGTTGTTTTTGTCACACTGCTTTGCTTTATCTTAGCCAGGTCTCGGTTGTAAATGAGAACTTGTTCTCAACTGGCCTACCTGGTAAATAAAGGTGAAATATAAAAATTCTGATTTCAAAAATTAATCAAAACATTTATATTTTTCAGCTTTGTCTCTTGCTTTTGCTCAGTCTGATGTTTGAAGACCTTCAACAATGGAGACACAGTTCATTTGGAATTTCTTCATCACTGGGGACCTTGGCAACTACAACTGGTTCAAAGTGACAATGGGACAGTCTCAGTCAGTCCAGCCAGGAGACTGTGCTCTGAACTGGACAATACACACTGAGACCTGTGCAGGAGAACACAGTGTTGGTTCAGACATGGCTCAGGAGAATACCGTCCAGGATAGCCAATACTATATTATATACAATGACACCAAAAAATGGAAAGGTTTACAGGTAGGACCATTCAAGTGGCGACTGAAGCAGATATGAGGATCCTTGTCCTCCTCTCCATCATAAGAACTGAAATTCTCCTCTGCTGTCTGACCATAATCTTCATCATCTACACCACCAGGAAATAGATTCATTCAATGACTAATTTTCGCAATCCCTTTGCTGTTACAAACACATATGGTTTACTGTCTGTTAAAATGTTTCAATGCTCGTCAGCTTAGTTGACAATATCAAGGTAAAATGCCCACATGTTGATAATGCAGATTCGTTTGTAATACTTTTTGGATATTTCTGTTTAGACTTTCAATAAATAAATGAATCTTTATTGAAAATGCCTTTTTTTTATTCAGTACTGATAGATACAGTATGATATATTAACATATTGAAACAAGACTGATGGGAAGTATTTCACGATTATTGCCTTCTGGGAGCATACACAACTTTTCCACCCTGCACTCTCCCTCTTCCACACTCTGATTTGTTTATTGAGAAGCTCCGCACAGTGTCATTTTTTGTCAGAGTCTAAAATAAAGAAAGAGAGACACGTGCGTCATCCACAATTACTAAATTACCCCAGCGATCCGTATGATGCATAAGATTTTATTGTCAATGTGAAGCAGTGTAACGTCAAGAAAAAAATAGAAGGCCAAATGACTCACTTGGACTGTGGATAAAGTGTCCATGGTCACCCCTAATTAAAAAACAAAAAATATATATTTTTGTATTTTCTTGTTTGGCATTCATACATGATATAATATTAATTCATTACATTAATATATGGCATTCATATATCATATATTTTGAATAAAGTATAACAAAGTCAAACTTAATCACCCTGCTGACTTTTTTTGCAGAGTTCTCCTCCACAAGAGAATGTGTGTTGCAATCAGGATAATAATGATTACAACTCGAACAAACGTTATGTAGTTGAGCAATCCGGCTTGATTCTCTTGAGAAGTAGAAAAATACATATATTTAAAAGGAGGTTGCTGACCAGAAACCCCTGTCATATAATGTATAATACCTGTACCTACATTTGGTGCCCTGTGTGAGGACGACATGCTTTGCAGAAATAGTTTTTAAAAATATACATGAATTATAATCAGCTCTTACAAGGTCTAACCCTCAATGTCTAGGCCTGGTTCCGTTCACTTGAGTTGATTAATAGGCTAAAGAGAACCACACAACATTTAGACATTTAGAATTTTAAACCTGGAAACATAGTTTGCTACTAAACATTCTGTTTCTTTACATACTTTGAATCATGAGATACGCGACATCTCCAAAATAGTATTCATTATACCAGAATATTCCACAATGATACGATCCAACATCAGTTTGAGGTAAAGGCTAATTGATGTAGGTGTCAAATGTATCAATTCACATCCACATTTGCATAAGAGTTACAGTAAAGCCATGTCAATACATTGAGTCAAGGAAGAGGACAGTGTCAGTTATCTTACAGTAAATAGCTAGTGAAACACAGGAGAAATGGACTAGGCAGTCTAGATATTCACATATAGTACATACAGATGAATAGTGGGGTGCATACACAGTACTGGTGCAGTACTGTGATCAGTAGGCTTCTTGCCTCACAGTTACAGAGAAAGGAACCTTTTTTTCTCTGATTGGTGGGAGATACAACAAATAACACCCTTACTGGTAGCAGTGGTGTGTATTCATGGATACCAAGGAAAGTCAGGCTTGCCCATAAAATTGACTAGTAAAATGTGTCTTTCGTCTCTCTGTGTTTCACAATTTTCCTTCAATTCGTAAGAGGCTGAATTTGATCTCACTGGAGAAAGCATCCCGAGCCATTCAGCATTGAGCTAAACTGAGCGGGCTCAACTCTGTGTGGTCCTGGTACACCAAAATAAAGTGTCATGGGAAGCAACCTTGGATTTGTCATCACTTCTATCAAATCCTATTGCGTATACGTGATTGTATACGTGATTGACAGAAACACTTGAATTGTTACATCTCGTTGTGTTGTTGTGTTGTTGTCCTCCTGTTGCTACCTAGCCAGCTAAAATTGTCATTTTCCAAAATTAGCCATGGATGGAGATAGGGATTTGGACTTGTGGTTTTACTTAATTCCCCGTACAGGCCAATGATTATAACAGCGATTCTGAACAAACCATCAATTCATACATTGTTGTGCCCCTGGTCTGAGAGGATAGAAGTTCAATATGTAGCTAGATGTAGAAGGCTAATGTTAACAAGCTAACGTTGCCCATGAATGGAAGTTAGGCTAACAAGCAAGCATTTAGCCAGGTAGCATTCAGTAGGACAACAAAATATTACAGCGTGTATGACAGAGTGATAGACCGTTTTGTCAACATGAAAGAGAGGAGGATGGCGTTTCTCTACAAGTAAGGTTAGTCAACATGTTTTTCTACTTGCACAGACACACACACACGCGCACGCACGCACGCACACACACGGAAATCAGAACCATGGACAGCCACATCATATTTAATGTAGCTTACGTTCATTGGACTAAATCGTTTTTGGTATCTTTTAGTTGTCACTGAATTAGACTAAGCAGAGGTGGTTTGATCAAGTTGAAATGTTGAAGTTGAAATGGTGCTGGAATAGTGGAGGCAGCTTCTGTTTTCTGTGCGACTTGAGGTGACTCTCTTTGTGGACTTCACTGGACAAAGGTTGCTATCCGGTATTGTGATATATAACAAAGGTGATGTTGAATTTATTCTGCCACTGTGTCTTCTTATTATCTCGACCTTTATATCACGGTTGCAAGACATATGAATTATCAGGTTATAGATCAAACAATGCAATTATCACAACACATAGGTTGTAACATGGCTTGGCTTTCCCGGTGATTGTACCCACGCACCGCTACTGCCTGGTAGGTGTGTAAACCCACACTGCACTTCTTACAAAGAGAGCATTTATTGTAAATCATATACATGTTTATCTGTGTCCGGTATGTGGAGTCAGAGTGATTCTCATGGTCTCTCCTGAAAAATGTATTTGTATCTCAGCAACTCTAAACTTGGTTAAATAACAGTTACATAAAAAAGCAGTTATTCTGTGATAAGAAATGGATGTGTGTTGGTGTTCCTCCATTTCTAATGTTGTGATGGAGCCTGACACATATTCAGCTAAACTGCTATTCCTTTAATCATTTTGTATATTTGTATATGTGGTGGCAGAGACGTTCAGTAGACAGAGAATAGAGATGAACGGAGTGTATAAATGAATGGTTTATTATGTTAAAAACACATAGTAATAGAGCAAAAATGGGATTCTCTATCAGATGATTTCTTACAAACTGTCAAAAGATATGGCTATTTAAGGCATTACAGGATTACATAAATCTAGACAATGTTAAAATTACATTGTCTTTGTTACATTGTAACTAATTTCAGTTACTAAAAGCAGTTCAATTATACTACAAATAGTAAAATGGTTATTCTTGGAGTCTTTGTGACAGTGGTGATATATTTCACTGCTGCTGAAGGTATCTGACATCAGAGTACACTGCATCCTCTCTGCTGGTCTTCTTTCTCGCTGTTCTAGAGGAGGACTTCTTCTTGGGGGTGAAACTGACAGCTGCATAGTTCAACACGTCACTGTCTTGATTCTGAGGGGGGTGGAGCCATGAGAAAATACATTATGATGACAGCATGATCTACTATATAATGTTTATATTCTCCTGTGGAAGAAAACACTCTACAAAAGACATGACTGTTCAGACAGTACAACCACTACAATGATCTGACAGTCAGTGGAACAGAGACAGACAGAAAAATGACATCCAGTACAGTGACCTATTACTTCCAAGAAATGTTTAAAACATAAACATCACAAATAAGCTGAATACTAGCTGTAAGGAAAATGTAATTGCAGATTCTTGTTCAAACTGAAAATATACTCTATTTACAAATTTACCTGATTGCCCTGGGACGTTGGGACATCAGTCCTCCCTTCAAAGAGATTGAAATAGAGGAAGGGCAGCTATCATTTTTTACGACATTCTACTTCTTTTTAACCTCATGTAGTTAATTAACAATTGTTAAACTTTGATTATTTAACTTACATGTCAAGAAGGTACATTGCATAGAGATGCATGAACCTTTAGATACATCAGCTATAACATTATATACATTGGATACATTAGATATAAAGTAATACCTCTGCTATCTCTGTTCTGAGTCTTGCACAGCGCCCAGACAAGAAGAAGGGTCACTATCCCCAGAACGATGTTGGAGACGACCAATGACAGAACAGTAGGACTCAGATCAAATGGAGGATGATGCTCTGGAACTGTGGAAAGGGTATCAGTGAATTCATATTATATTCATGAGCGCTTAGGAAGATCATCAAACAGTATGTAATCAAAAGCTGATGGTGATATTGAATAGCTTGTTGAGGCAGATGTATGGGATCGCTTTGAGGTAGGTCATTTGCATGAATATACCGTATTGCTGTGGCAATGTACAGATTAAATGGGATTTACCTTGAAGGTCCAGCTTGGTCCCGTCTCCAAACAGTATCTCCCCACATGAGGCCACAGCACAGTAGTAAGTCCCAGCATCAGATAAGCTGAGGTTCCTCTTGGGGAGGTTGTAGACACAGCTCTGTGTAGGAGACCCAGCCTCAGTGCTCTTCTCACACTGATCACTCCTGTTTCCATGGGTGTAAATGATTCCTGGACGGGATTCTCCTGAGCCATGTCTGAACCAAAGGACACTGCGTTCTCCTGCACAGGTCTTAGTGTGTATTGTACAGTTCAGAGTCACAGAGTCTCCTGGCTGGACTGACTCAGACACAGGCTGCTGGAGCACAGACATGCTGTTGGACTCTGAGTCTGAAGGTGTTTGGGTGAAAAATATTACAGCCATGTATTCATCAGTAGCATTTGAATAAACAGTTGTACGAACATCAACATGTCAACATACAGGGCCACAAAATGTGCAATGGTGGAAAAAGTCCTCAATGTCATACTTGAGTAAAAGTAATGATGCCTTAATAGAAATTTCTCAAGTAAACGTGAAAGTCACCTAGTAAAATAATACTTGAGTAAAAGTCTAAAAGTATCTGGTTTTAAATGTACTTAAGTACAGTTGGGGGGAAAGTACTCAAATGTCAAGTGAATGCTATACATCAAATTCCTTCTATTATGCAAACTAGACGGCACACTCTCACACTCCAACACTCAAGACATAATTTACACAAACCCGGTATATGTGTTTAGTGAGTCCGCCATATCAGAGGCAGTAGAGATGACAATGCGTTATATTGTTAAATGTATGTGCGTCAATTGGACCATATTGCTGTCCTGCCTGAGCATTTGAAATGTATGAGTACTTTTGGGTGTCAGGGAACATTTATGGGAGTAAAAAGTAGATATTTTCTTTAGGAATGTAGTGGAGTAAAAGTCAAAGTTGTCAAAAAATATAAACGGTAAAGTAAAGTACAGATACCCAAAAAAACAACTTAATTAGTACTTTAAAGTATTTCTCTTGGGTACTTTACACCACTGAACATTTTGAAATTGAAAAAACAAATGTTTAGCTACCTTTGACAAATAAAACAGTTCCCTCTCCAATAGTGAGCTCATAGATGACTCTAGTGGAACAATAGTATGTAGCTGAGTCCCCTGGCTGTGCCTTGGAAATGGTCAAGTTACAGCTGTAGTCTCCTCTCCTCACACCCAAACGCTTGGTCTGAGTAAAGTCCTTGATAAAATTGTTGGAATAAAAACTATCTTGGCCAATATATGGTGATGACGCCATGTGAAGGGGTTTCTGTCCAACACTCTGCTTGAACCAATCAAAACTGGTCACTGACACATTTGGACGAAAGCAAGTGAGAGTCACAGTGCCTCCCGGCTCAGTAAACATCACAGGGGTTGGTTGGATTACGTTTGGTTTGGTAAAAGCACAAACTGTCAAAGCAAACAAACAAAATGGATCAAAGACAAAGACATGGATCAACCGTTTCTATTAAAACGACATACTTCAAATGATTAAAAAAGGAACTCAATTAAAACGTCTTACACTTACCCAAGTTTATGTAAAACAAAAATAAGTGTCTGACCATCATTTGTACATCAGTCACTTCTGCACTGCATAGTGTGTGGGTCTGACAGTGGGGCACCTTATATATGATGACACTTTACATGTAGCCGTCATACAGTGGGAGGGAACACTGAAACGAGAGATTTTATTGGCTGACTACCATCTTACAAGTGTGTCCTCTGGCTTACCATAGTTCAAAAATGTTTAAAGAAGACATTGTAAGTAAGTCAGAGTTACTGGATTCTGCCAATAAAATATTGGCTTGATACGGTTGCTTCTTTTTTTTGGAGAAATGAAACCTTTACTGAAATTTGTTAATCAAAAATTAGTTCAAAACATCAGTTTTTATGTTTGGACAGGAAACAGAGAAGAGTCTCATTCCGCTTTCTACAGCTAGTACCTCAGGTACAAGGTATGAGTGGGAAGGAACCTACTATACCCCGAGTAAGATTCATTATCTATCAAAGTCAGCCCACAGATATAAATAGATGGATGATGACAAGGCTTGATGGAATCGGAATTTGGTTGTGGCCAGTGGTGGAAAAAGTACACAATTGTCATATTCGAGTAAAAGTAAAGATACCTTAATAGAAAATGACTCAAGTAAAAGAGAGTCACCCAGTAAAATACTACTTGAGTAAAAGTCTAAAAGTATTTGTTTTTAAATATATTTAAGTATCAAAAGTAAATGTTATTGCTAAAATATAGTTGAAAGTAGAAGTATAAATAATTTAAAATTCCTTATAATAAGCAAACCAGACAGCACCTTTTTCGTGTTATTGTAATGTATGGATAGCCAAGGGCACACTCCAACACTGAGACATAATTTACAAACGAAGCATGTGTGTTTAGTGAGTCCGTCAGATCAGAGGCAGTAGGATAAGTGTGTGAATGTTCCTGTCCTGCTAAGCATTCAAAATGTAACAAGTACTTTTGGGTATCCGTGAAAATGTATGGAGTAAAAAGTACATAATTTTCTTTAGTAATGTACTGAAGTAAAAGTAAAAGTTGTCAAAAATATGAGTAGTAAAGTAAAGTACAGATACCCCGAAAAACTACTTAAGTAGTACTTTAAAGTATTTTTACTGAGGTAATTCACACCACTGTTTGTGGCTCACAAACTTCTCTGAATCATTTTATCCAGAAACAAACTGTTTGTGTATTGGTTTCCTTGACTTTAATGGTGGCTAATCTGACGCAGGCTAACTCAGAACAACAGGCCCTGTGTTCTGTAATCTAATCTGTTTACTGGAGAGTAAGACGTGTGGTTTGGCCCCTTATGACAATTGTATCATCATCATTATTATCATCATTATATTACATATAAACATTGACTCTTATTTTTAAATTTATGAGTGCAAATCAACGTAACTTTTTTATTTATAATTTGGGGGTATGAAATAGAAAATAGAAATTGTTCAAATCCCTACAGAATTTGAATTTGATGACCTGCTGTGGTTCTCATCATTGTCCACTAGAGCGCGGCATTCTCTCATATTTCACCTTTGGATAGGTATTGCTGACAGCGTCACGAAATCGATGCGCAGGCTTTAATGGGGCAGCAGTTTGTGTGTTGTTGTGATTCTGGACGGAAAGATAGCAACAATGACAAGAAACTGCCATGTGGGGAATCGTAAATCGCTAATTGAAGTTAGTTGCATCTTGTTCTTGATACCATGTCTTATTTTGAGGTGTTTTGACTGGTCAACAACCCAAACCAACTCCATCTGTTTTGCCCTATAGTTTGTTGCTAAACAACCAAACCATCTAATAAGAATTCACACTTATAATCTACCCAAAATACTGATAATCTCCAATTCATAGGAGACAAAACATAAATAATAAATAAATAAATCAACTGTTCTTTGAATTTATCCCAGGAAAATTATTAAAGGTCTTCATGCAATTTGTAGGTTAATATTTGTAACAGTGGTCGGTCAGGTATTTGAGGCGTGTACTTGATTGAGAGGGAACAGGCAGGAGGCGCGCGAGATGCTCGATAATCCTGTTCGGTCCTCTTCACTCGCTCCAGCCCCGCCTCACTACGACAACGCTGCCTGCCTGCCTGGTCCATCCGCATCTGTCACAACTGTCTGCAGCTGCTTGAGCTCCGTGGCATGCCCTCAGTTATACCGGGATTTAGGTGGAGGTTTTCACGAGAAAGATAGTTATGTCGGAGGTACGGAAATTTACCAAAAGGTTGAGTAAACCAGGAACTGCGGCGGAACTCAGGCAAAGCGTCTCCGAGGCTGTGAGGACATCGGTGATTGTGGTTAGTATGATGATGGCTAATAATCTCTTCTTTGGCTAGCTAACGGTAGCCTACCTTGCTGTCCAAACCCGCTCACGAAACCATAGCCCGAAGGTTCGCTCCATTTATTATGTTTAATCCGGAAAAGCCTATGTGTACTTTTAGTTCATAACGTTACTTGAATGTCTGAATGTCGAAAGACAAATGTTTCCCCCCAGTTATTATCGAAGACGCGTGTCAGCGTCTCACCATTTCCTCTACGTCACCCACTGAGCAGAGCTTGCTACATTGGATTGGGATACAAGCTACCTCTTTAAATTTAAACATGCGTATTACGTCGTAATTAGCCGGTAATTAAGCAGTGACGGTTAGCAGAAAATGACCGTATTGAAACGGGATAATGTCCATATAAAGGAAGTAATCGTATTTGCAGTATGTGTGTCTTTTCCCTGTGGATAGTGGTGTGACATTGTTCATGCAGATCAGAAGAGAGAACACATGGTATTCCATTGGTCTTGGCTCCAGCTCCAGCGGCGGCTTTTGTGTGCTTGAGAATTGAGCAGTGCCAGTTCTGAGGTTGAATGTGCAGCTAGACTGCATGGTTTGCCTAGCTATCCCTATTCCCTGTCGTGTAGCCTGGTCCTTTCTTTCCCCAGTACTGAATATTTGATGTTCCAGGCATGTAAAGTATCATTATTGATCCTGGTGGTCTTTGATTATAGCTAGGCCTACAGTAAGAGTTCAGTCTCTATAGAAGCATTTCCTTTTTCTTTGTTGAAAGGACAATAGTAAGTGCTGTATCATGGATCATGATTTGTGCACTGGTCGGGGTTTGTGTTACAATTGGACTGTGTGTAGTATTGGCCTGAAACCCTGATGATGCAGGGTATGGCTTGAGATAAATTGCATTTAATGCTGAAGAGGCACTGAGATTTAATCACTCACACAGGGCTCCTTTTGGTCCTCTGTGGTGTGTGTGTGTGTGTGTGTGTGTGTGTGTGTGTGTGTGTGTGTGCGTACGTACGTACGTACGTACGTACGTACGTACATGACCTCTAGGGTTGTTTGACCTCATGCCCTCTTGATTTGTCATCATGATAGTTCTCCACGGTAAACTCTCCCACACTGTCAATGTCATCTGATTCGCTAGACTTTTCTCTCTTTCTCATATGATGCAACCAATTGAAAATCCCAGCCAAGAAAACATTCAGTGGACTTTTGCAGATCTCTTAGGCCAGATCTTTTTATTCACAAATATCTCCACTCAAGTGAAGTCAATCAGGCATAGTAATCTTGTGATGAGGTTTGACGCTGACTGACGTGTGCAAGGCAACACAGGTTCCGATGTGTGTTGTGTCTGGTTGAGCAGATGATCCTCAGGGTAATGGTCGCCGTGGTAATGAAGAACAAGCCCTGTTTTGTGGAGGTCATGGAGCAGGCATTCTCACATGGGGATTCCCTGGAGGCATGCTCCAACCATGCTTCCTGTGTGTGTGTGTGTGTGTGTGTGTGTGTGTGTGTGTGTGTGTGTGTGTGTGTGTCACTTATGTCAATGGGGCTGCTTGTCTTATTCTCCTTCCTGGAATTAACAGTTTTCTGCTCTTTCCATATTCCTGTATCTCTTAGTTGGTGTGTCTAGAAATGACCTTTCCTACATTCAATTGGAGGGGTAGGTATTTACTTTGTTCTGGGCTCCATTCTCTGTGATCTGAAAGCTCAATTAAAAGCCTTAACCTAGTTTCAGCTCATAAGACATTGAGACGTTTTGAATGTTAGCTGAAATGAACATACTGTAATTGACTAGGGTCGCTTAGATCATAAGGAAGCTCCTGAAGAGTCTCAAGAGGTGTTGTTTAGATCTTGTCTAGAGGAATGATATACATATAAGATTGTGTATTTACTCAAATCAAGTCAGGTCAAGGGTTGTGGAACATGGAAAGTGTGTTCTCAGTAAACACACAGACTAGTACTTACTGGGGTCAGGGGGAGGACATTGGAACTGTTGGTGCATGTGTGTGTGTGTGTTTGTGCTTGCGTGCGTATGTACACATTAATCGCCAGTAGTAAAGCCCATCTGCTAGAGATAGACTTCTCCTCTGTCTTTCCACTGAACTGTATAAGACGCACAGCAATCTGGAAAAGTACTTCTCTCGCTAACATTATAGCCAAAGCCAGTGATGGTGTTTGGAGTGTCCGGGGCCAGATTGATTGCTGAGTTGAAAAACCGGTGTGACGTACAGTAAAGTCCCATAAAGAGATGAGAAAGTGACTATATATGGGCGAATGTAGCAGGCAGGCGGCTACGCCCCAACCAGAACTAACCCCTTCTTCCTCCTTCCTTGCTCTTTCGTTTTCTTTCTCTCCCAGGCTGTTCTTCTCTAAAGGAGTTGAGCCAGAACTCTCTCTCTTTCTCTCCCTCCCCCTTCTCTCTCCCTCTCTATCTCTTCGCTCTCTCTCTCTCTCTCTCTCTCTCTCTCTCTCTCTCTCTCTCTCTCTCACACGAACTGTCGCAATGGAACTGTATCTTCTGGTTCTGTGGTTCCACTGCTGCCCAACCTGTTGCACATGACAGGAAGCTGCTGCTCTCCTCTGAGCTGCTAGAAGTAATGCATTAAGCAGGCAGCAGAACCTACCTACAGTAGCTGATTGTAAGGCCGTGCGATTATGTTGTTTACCATGTACAGTTGAAGTTGGAAGTTTACATACACCTTAGCCAAATACATTTAAACTAAGATTTTCACAATTCCTAACATTTAATCCTAGTAAAAATTCCCTGTCTTAGGTCAGTTAGGATCACCACTTTATTTTAAGAAAGAAAAGAGCTGATACCGATTAATCGGCCAATTTTTTTATTTTTTTTATTTGTAATAATGACACTTACAACAACACTGAATGAACACTTATTTTAACTTAATATAATACATCAATAAAATCAATTTAGCCTCAAGTAAACAATGAAACATGTTCAATTTGGTTTAAATAATACAAAAACAAAGTGTTGGAGAAGAAAGTAAAAGTGCAATATGTGCCATGTAAGAAAGCTAACGTTTCAGTTCCTTACTCAGAACATAAGAACATATGAAAGCTGGTGGTTCCTTTTAACATGAGTCTTCAATATTCCCAGGTAAGAAGTTTTAGGTTGTAGTTATTATAGGAATTATAGGACTATTTCCCGCTATACCATTAGTATTTCATTAACCTTTGACTATTAGATGTTCTTATAGGCACTTTAGAATTGCCAGTGTAACAGTACAGCTTCTGTCCCTCTCCTCGCTCCTCCCTGGGCTCGAACCAGCAACACAACGACAACAGCCACCATCGAAGCAGCGTTACTCAAGCAGAGCAAGGGGAACAACTACTAGAAGGCTCAGAGCGAGTGACTTTTGGAATGCTATTAGCGCGCGCTAACTAGCTAACCATTTCACTTCGGTTACACCAGCCTCATCTCGGGAGTTGATAGGCTTGAACAGCGCAATGCTTGCCGCACAACGAAGAGCTGCTGGCAAAACACCCGAAAGTGCTGTTTGAATGAATGTTTACGCGCCTGCTTCTGCCTACCACCGCTCAGTCAGATACTTAAATACTTGTATGCTTGTATGCTCAGTCAGATTATATGCAACGCAGGACACGCTGGATAATATCTAGTAATATCATCAACCATGTGTAGTTAACTAGTGATTATGATTGATTGTTTTTTATAAGATAAGTTTAATGCTAGCAAGCAACTTACCTTGGCTTACTGCATTCGCGTAACAGGCAAGTCTCCTGTTGCGGAGTGCAACAAGAGAGAGAGGCAGGTCGTTATTGCATTGAACTTGTTAACTGTAAGTTTTGCAAGATTGGATCCCCCGAGCTGACAAGGTGAAAATTGTTGTTCTGCCCCTGAACAAGGCAGTTAAATTAACCCACCGTTCCTAGGCCGTCATTGAAAATAAGAATGTGTTCTTAACGGACTTGCCTAGTTAATTAAAGATTAAATAAAGGTGTACATTTTTTTATAATAATATCATTTTTTTTAAATCGGCGCCCAAAAATACAGATTTCTTATTGTTATGAAAAGTTGAAATCGGCCCTAATTATCCGGCCATTCCGATTAATCGGTCGACCTCTAGTTTACATACACTCAATTAGTATTTGGTAGCATTGCCTTTAAATTGCTTAACTTGGGTCAAATGTTTTGGGTAGCATTCCACAAGCTTCCCAGAATAAGTTGGGTGAATTTTGGCCCATTCCTCCTGACAGAGCTGGTGTAACTGAGTTAGGTTTGTAGGCCTCTTTGCTCACACACGCTTTTTCAGTTCTGCCCACAAATGTGCTATAGGATTGAGGTCAGGGCTTAGTGATGGCCACTCCAATACCTTGACTTTGTTGTCCTTAAGCCATTTGCCACAACTTTTAAAGTATGCTTGGGGTCATTGTCCATTTTGAAGAACCATTTGCGACCAAGCTTTAACTTCCTGAGTGATGTCTTGAGATGTTGTTTCAATATATCCACATTATTGTCCTACCTCATGATGCCATTTATTTTGTGAAGTGCACCAGTCCCTCCTGCAGCAATGCACCCCCACAACATGATGCTGCCACCCCCGTGCTTTACGATTGGGAGGGTGTTCTTTGGCTTGCAAGCCACCCCTCTTTCCTCCAAACATAACGATGGTCATTATGGCTAAACAGTTCTATTTTTGTTTCATCAGGCCAGAGGACATTTCTCTAAAAAGTACAATCTTTGTCCCCATGTGCAGTTGCAAACCGTAGTCTGGCTTTTTTATGGCGGTTTTGGAGCAGTATTCCTTGCTGAGTGGCCTTTCAGGTTATGTTTTCGGACTCGTTTTACTGTGGATATAGATACTTTTGTACCTGTTTTCTCCAGCATCTTCACAAGGTCCTTTGCCGTTGTTCTTGGTACTTTTCGCACCAAAGTACGTTCATCTCTAGGAGACAGAACGCGTCTGCTTCCTGAGTGGGATGACGGTCCCATGTTGTTTATACTTGCAAACTATTGTTTGTACAGATGAACGTGGTACCTTCAGGCGTTTAGAAATAGCTCCCAATGATGAACCAGACTTGTGGAGGTCTACAATTTTTCTTCTGAGGTCTTGGCTTATTTCTTTTGATTTTCCCATGACGTCAAGCAAAGAGGCACTGAATTTGGATGTAGGCCTTGAAATATATCCACAGGTACACCTCCAATTGACTCAAATTATGTCAATTAGCCTATCAGAGGCTTCTAAAGTCATGACATAATTTCCTGGAATTTTCCAAGCTGTTTAAAGGCACAGTCAACTTAGTATATGTAAACTTCTGACCCACTGAAATTGTGATACAGTGAGTTTTAAGTGAAATAATCTGTCTGTAAACAATTGTTGGAAAAATGACTTGTGTCATGCACAAAGTAAATGTTCTAACCGACTTGCCAAAACTATAGTTTGTTAACAAGACATTTGCGGAGTGGTTTAAAAACAAGTTTTAACGACTCCAACCTAAGTGTATGTAAACTTCCGACTTCAACTGTACATGAATACACATGCGTGTGCGTGTGTGTGTGAGAGACATAGAACAATGACTGGGGGAGGGAAGGAGTGCAAAAGAGAGGGAGAATCACTGTGCACCAGCTGAAAGGGAAATAGTTGATCTAAAGTCCAGCATGTCCTCTCCCCACACTCCCTAATTCCCTGGACAGCAGTACATGTGCCAGGTGGGACACACTCACAGCTGAACTGTGGCAGGGTGTTTGAGCCGGGAGTCCTAGAGAGGGGCCTGGTGGTTCTCTGACATGTTATCTGACTGTGTCTTTCTCTCCCTTGAGTCTTTTCCAATGTCCTTGGCCACTGGTCAGTGGTCACTGCAGAACAGTCTCCTCTAATATGGATAGAGCTCTACCACATTCTGGGCTGCATGAAACTGCCCTCAGGCCCAGGAGTCTATTACCTTACATAGAGCAGATTACATTGTATTCAAGCAAGGCTTACCCTATGTCATATTTTCACCTGCTTCTGCTGAGCCTTGCACTATTGTTAGAATGAATAATTATTGACGTTTCCTAGTTGCTTCTCCTTGGCTGACTTGCTTTGTCCTGGACTGATTCACACGACTTAGCCTATCATATGTGTGTTTTCTCTGAAAATGTCTTTGAATATAGGATATGAAATCATTCACTTCTCTATGAAACTCTCAACAGGATGCAGTGATGTGGTGGAGCAGCCATCTTTTGTTTTGTGATTGTGTTGCCTTGGTAACATGTCAGACTGAGCCACTCTCCAATGGCTGATGAAGTTAGAACTCCTGCAATAACCTGTGCCCTGCTACGCTAATTTTCACTCACTGCAGCAAGCAACCTCCCTCTGAACTCCCTGGCGTCAAAAAAGAAACAGTAGCCAGGAACTAAGACCCTAAGGTCAAAGGTTTTAAGGCATTTTTACAACCCTGTGCAGTGCCTAACCCCTCTGCAGAGTACTTCAGTAGGGACCATGTAACACAGTCAACCTCTGGTGTCGGAGTGTTGGACTCCAACCCCTCAAAGGACATTCTGTTGAACTAGACTACTGTGCCATGTGATCACAATCCTCTCAATGTTTTGAGTGATCCTTCAGCTGCTCTAAAGATCTCCTCCAGTCCAGCAGTCCGCCTAATATTTTTCCCTCTTTCCCTCTGTTCATGCTCTCTCTCTCCTCTGGTTATTGTTTATTTCTCTCTCTCTCTCTCTCTCTCTCTCTCTCTCTCTCTCTCTCTCTCTCAATTCAAAGGGCTTTATCGGCATGGGAAACATATGTTTACATTGCCAAAGCAGGTGAAATAGATAATAAACAAAAGTGAAATAAACAATCAGAAATGAACAGTCAACATTACACTCACAAAAGTTTCAATGGAATAGAGACATTTCAAATGTCATATTATGGCTATGTACAGTGTTGTAACGTTGGGCAAATAGTTAAAGTCCAAAAGGGAAAGTAAATACACATACATATGGGTGGTATTTACAATGGTGTTTGTTCTTCACTGGTTGCCCTTTTCTTGTGGCAACAGGTCACACATCTTGCTGCTTTGATGGCACACTGGGATATTTCACCATAGATATGGGAGTTTATTAGAATTGGATTTGTTTTCAAATTATTTGTGGGTCTGTAATCTAAACTCAGTTTTCACCTAATTGTCTGCCTACAGGCCTCTCTCAATAGCAAGGTTATGCTCACTGTCTGTACATAGTCAAAGCTTTCCTTCATTTTGGGTCAGTCACAGTCCGTTTTTTGGTTAATAATTTCCAATGTGTCAAGTGATTATGTTTTTGTTTTCTGGTGATTTGGTTGGGTCTAATCGTGTTGCTGTCCTGGGGTTCTGTGGGGTCTATTTGTGTTTGCGAATAGAGCCACAGGACCAGCTTGCTTAGAGGACACTTCAATAGGTTAATCTCTCTGTAGGTGATGGCTTTGTTATGGACGGTTTGGGAATAGCTTCCTTTTAGGTTGTTGTAGAATTGAACGGCTCTTTTCTGGATTCTGATAATATACAGTGCCTTGCGAAAGTATTCGGCCCCCTTGAACTTTGCGAACTTTTGCCACATTTCAGGCTTCAAACATAAAGATATAAAACTGTATTTTTTTGTGAAGAATCAACAACAAGTGGGACACAATCATGAAGTGGAACGACATTTATTGGATATTTCAAACTTTTTTAACAAATCAAAAACTGAAAAATTGGGCGGGCAAAATTATTCATCCCCTTTACTTTCAGTGCAGCAAACTCTCTCCAGAAGTTCAGTGAGGATCTCTGAATGATCCAATGTTGACCTAAATGACTAATGATGATAAATACAATCCACCTGTGTGTAATCAAGTCTCCGTATAAATGCACCTGCACTGTGATAGTCTCAGAGGTCCGTTAAAAGCGCAGTGAGCATCATGAAGAACAAGGAACACACCAGGCAGGTCCGAGATACTGTTGTGAAGAAGTTTAAAGCCGGATTTGGATACAAAAAGATTTCCCAAGCTTTAAACATCCCAAGGAGCACTGTGCAAGCGATAATATTGAAATGGAAGGAGTATCAGACCACTGCAAATCTACCAAGACCTGGCCGTCCCTCTAAACTTTCAGCTCATACAAGGAGAAGACTGATCAGAGATGCAGCCAAGAGGCCCATGATCACTCTGGATGAACTGCAGAGATCTACAGCTGAGGTGGGAGACTCTGTCCATAGGACAACAATCAGTCGTATATTGCACAAATCTGGCCTTTATGGAAGAGTGGCAAGAAGAAAGCCATTTCTTAAAGATATCCATAAAAAGTGTCATTTAAAGTTTGCCACAAGCCACCTGGGAGACACACCAAACATGTGGAAGAAGGTGCTCTGGTCAGATGAAACCAAAATTGAACTTTTTGGCAACAATGCAAAATGTTATGTTTGGCGTAAAAGCAACACAGCTGAACACACCATCCCCACTGTCAAACATGGTGGTGGCAGCATCATGGTTTGGGCCTGCTTTTCTTCAGCGGGGACAGGGAAGATGGTTAAAATTGATGGGAAGATGGATGGAGCCAAATACAGGACCATTCTGGAAGAAAACCTGATGGAGTCTGCAAAAGACCTGAGACTGGGACGGAGATTTGTATTCCAACAAGACAATGATCCAAAACATAAAGCAAAATCTACAATGGAATGGTTCAAAAATAAACATATCCAGGTGTTAGAATGGCCAAGTCAAAGTCCAGACCTGAATCCAATCGAGAATCTGTGGAAAGAACTGAAAACTGCTGTTCACAAATGCTCTCCATCCAACCTCACTGAGCTCGAGCTGTTTTGCAAGGAGGAATGGGAAAAAATTCAGTCTCTCGATGTGCAAAACTGATAGAGACATACCCCAAGCGACTTACAGCTGTAATCGCAGCAAAAGGTGGCGCTACAAAGTATTAACTTATTAAGGGGGCTGAATAATTTTGCACGCCCAATTTTTCAGTTTTTGATATGTTAAAAAAGTTTGAAATATCCAATAAATGTCGTTCCACTTCATGATTGTGTCCCACTTGTTGTTGATTCTTCACAAAAAAATACAGTTTTATATCTTTATGTTTGAAGCCTGAAATGTGGCAAAAGGTCGCAAAGTTCAAGGGGGCCGAATACTTTCGCAAGGCACTGTAATTAGCGAGTCTCTCGTTTCATGCTCTGCAGCCGCCCTCTGAACTTTGTGTCTCTCTGTGATCTCTGCCCTCTAACCTCAGTCATCTTTAGTTCAGGGAGAGTAGCTTCTCTCTGTCACATTGACAAATCTCTAGTCCAGCAGAGCAAAACAGATCAGGTGGGAAAAGAGCAGAGTGATGTTTTTCAGTCTCAGCTTCCAAACAACTGCCCAGACAGAGGAAAACTGAAACACACTGTGCTTTTTCACAATTACACCATTCTGTTAGTGTGTTGTGTTACTCGTCTGGGACTCTGGTCTGTTTTGTACCCGGTCCACAGCCACCCCTATGATACTCTGTCCCCTCTACGGATCATATTGAGGGGGAGAGATGAAACGCACCTTGCTTTTTCACAATGACACCACCATGAGAGCTCAGGATTCAGTAGCTAGGAGGACTTTATTGGTCAGTCTCGGGCATCGTCCCAAATGCGTGTCTTTTTGTCGAGGCAAAACTTTGTGTGGAAGGTACTACGCAGCACTCTGGCGCACTCAACGTTGTTGATATACGTTGGCTTTCGCTGTAGGCCTATTTGTCAGGGAAACTGTGAAGCCAGCTGTATAGCCTATTGCCTGTTTCTGTTTTAGTATTTTATTAAAGAATGTGAAACAATGTTGCGTCTGTTTGCTGATTTTCATTCAATCGTGAATAGCTGTTCTTTATATGGACTAAATAAATGTGTTCATATGGGCAGAATATTATATATAGGCTATAGCATACCAAATGTTGATCAGTTATGAAAATGAAACATTTAATGTGGAAAAAGGCCAAAATGTGTACGTTATTTTTTTTTTAGGTCTTTGTCACATGACTATAAACATGGAAAGGTTTTTATAGTAGGTTAGGCTATATTGGGTTCTCACCATCATTATTATTATTCACATCACTACAATTCAATCAAGTCACAATTATCAGATTTGGTATTGACATCAGTGAGCAGGCTTTGTGAGTCAGGAGAGACACATGGGTAGCCCTACCAACGGAAAATGTCTGAAAACAAAAATGATTCTGAAATTCAGACCACAGAAATCCAATGTTTATATACTGAACAACAATATAAACGCAACATGAAACAATTTCAACGATTTTACTGAGTTACAGTTCATATAAGGAAATCAATCAATTGAAATAAATAAATGCTAATCCATGGATCCTAATCCATGGATTTCACATGACTGGGCAGGGGCGCAGCCGTAGGTGGGCCAGGGAGGGCATATGCCCAGCCAATCAGTATGAGATTTACCCCACAAAAGGGCTTTATTACAGACACCTGTGTAATGATCATGCTGTTTAATCAGCTTCTTGATATGCTTTTGTACGGGGGTATGGTTGTAGGTGCCAGGCGTACCGATTTGAGTGTGTCAAGAACTGCAACGCTGCTGGGTTTTTCACACTCAACAGTTTCCTGTGTGTATCAAGAATGGTCCACCACCCAAAGGACATCACGCCAAATTGACACAGCTGTGAAAAGCATTGGAGTCGACATGGGCCAGTATCCCTGTGGAACGCTTTCGACACCTTGCAGAGTCCATGCCCCTATGAATTTAGGCTATTCTTTGTGCAAAAGGGGGTACAACTCAATATTAGGAAGGTGTTCTTAATGTTTTGTACACTCAGGCTTACTTTAGCTTACTGCTTACAAAAGAGCTAACAAATATTGTCACAATAAACAACATAGTGCTTTAAGAAAGACATGGAAAATACATGACCAAGCAAATCTATCCAACGTATCCCCCTGTTTATGTGAAGGAGTGAGTGAGGGTGTGTGCCTTTGTGTTTATGTGTCTGTCTGTCTGCATTTGCAGTGTCTTTTCTTGTTAGCACTGATTTAGCTGACAGCTGCTTTATTGAACAAAGGTTTTTAATTGGCTTACCATCCTGCCCTCATTGGAAGTTGCTCTGGATAAGAGCGTCTGCTAAATGACCGAAATGTAATGTAAATGTGTGGTAGCTTATCTGTGCTTATCTGTGTGTCTCTTCGTAACTTGACTGTATGTTTCTCTACAGGAGCAGCCTAAGATCATTGAGCCGTTGGACTATGAGAACGTGGTGTTCCAGAGGAAAGCCCAGATCCACAGTGACCCTCACAGAGACCTGTTGCAGTGTCCTGTCGACGACATCTCGGTACACACACACTGACACATGAAACATTTGTTTAGTTTGTTCAAATTCAATGTTTTATTTGACAATATTTATAAAAGTGACATACTCTTTCAAATATGTTCCTAGAAACACTGGATAACCAGGCACACATTTTGTACGGTAGCTAGGGAAAGCATTGCGACATATATCCCCGCAGTAGCATATAATATGAATACCAGAAAATACTGCAGGAACAGTGGTTTATTTTATACCAAGATCAGCAAATTCTGTGAGAATTGTCCCAGGGAGGGCGTTCTTATAGATTTCTGTTTCTACGAAAAAGTGTCTTTTCCCATTATTCACCAGATCACAGCCTTGTATTAGTCAAAACCAATCGACCCAGCCAGTCCAGTTTAACTCAATCACTGACAGATTATTGGGACTCTTTCAAATGCACATTATTCAAACACACGTGGTTCTGATCAGGACACAAAGCAGTAAAATCCTAAACGACTGTTCACCCTCATCTCTTTCCAACCCCGCCCTTTCTCCCTCTCTGTGTAGGAGTCTCAGATCTCTCGTCAGAGGAGGACCGTGGTTCCCTCCGTGCCCCAGAATGCAGAGAGGGACGCCAAGAGCCTGTTTGCCAAAGAGGTACTCATTCAGTCGACCCTAGTACACAACAAAAAAATGCATGTAGACAAAACTTGACAAGGCTATATCGTAATAGGAATCAATAGGAACTTCGAGGCCTGACCAGAAACAAACTACTGGTTGGTCCCAATCAAAAGATGTTGACCTGTTAACTGTTACTCAGCGAGCACCATACCTAAAGCAAAAACTTGACAACTTGACTAGAGGTCGACCGATTATTATTTTTCAACGCTGATACCGATTATTGGAGGACCAAAAAAAGCAGATACCGATTAATTCATTTTTATATATATATTTGTAATAATGACAATTACAACAATACTGAATGAACACTTTTATTTTAACTTAATATAATACATCAATAAAATCAATTTAGTCTCAAATAAATAATGAAACATGTTCAATTTGGTTTAAATAATGCAAAAACACAGTGTTGGAGAAGAAAGTGCAATCTGTGCCATGTAAAAAAGCTAACGTTTAAGTTCCTTGCTCAGAACATGAATATGAAAGCTGGTGGTTCCTTTTAACATAAGTCTTCAATATTCCCAGGTAAGAAGTTTTAGGTTGTAGTTATTATAGGAATTATAGGACTATTTCTCTCTATACCATTAGTATTTCATATACCTTTGACTATTGGATGTTCTTATAGGCACTATAGTATTTCCAGCCTAATCTCGGGAGTTGATAGGCTTTAAGTCATAAACAGCGCAATGCTTGAAGCACAGTGAAGAGCTGCTGGCAAACGCAGGAAACTGCTGTTTTGAATGAATGCTTGCGAGCCTGCTGCTGCCTACCACCACTCAGTCAGACTGCTCTATCAAATATCAAATAATACACTTAATTTTAATATAATAAACACACAGAAATATGAGCCGTAGGTCATTAATATGGTCAAATCTGGAAACTATAATTTCGAAAACAAAACATTTATTCTTTCAGTGAAATACGGAACCGTTCCCTATTTGATCGAATGCGTGGCATCCATAAGTCTAAATATTGCTGTAACATTGCACAACCTTCAATGTTATGTCATAATTATGTAAAATTCTGGCAAATTAATGACGGTCTTTGTTAGGAAGAAATGGTCTTCACACAGTTCGCAACGAGCCAGGCGGCTCAAACTGCTGCATATACCCTGACTCTGCTTGCACTGAACGCAAGAGAAGTGACACAATTTCCCTAATTAAAATAGATTCATGTTAGCAGGCAATATTAGCTAAATATGCAGGTTTAAAAATATATATTTGTGTACTGATTTTAAGAAGGGCATTGATGTTTATGGTTAGATACACATTGGTGCAACGACAGTGTTTTTTTCACGAATGCGCTTGTTAAGTCATCACCCGTTTGGCGAAGTAGGCTGTGATTCAATGATAAATTAACATGCACCACATTGATTATATGCAACGCAGGACAAGCTAGTTAACCTAGTAATATCATCAACCATGTGTAGTTAACTCGTGAATATGTTAAGATTTATTGTTTTTTTATAAGGTAAGTTTAATGCTAGCTAGCAACTTACCTTGGCTCCTTGCTGCACTCGCGTAACAAGAGGTCAGCCTGCCACGCAGTCTCCTCATGGAGTGCAATGTAATTGTCCATAATCGGCGTCCAAAAATGCCGATTACCAATTGTTATGAAAACTTGAAATCGGCCATGCCGGTCGACCTCTAAACTTGACATACAGTGACACTTTTCTGGCATGATGTGAACTGTGAACTCTTTATTACCCTGGTCCCCTGGTGTTGTAATGTTACTAATTGAGCTCTAATGTTGACCTGTTTGGCAGTGCATCAAGACTTACAACACGGACTGGCATGTCATCAACTACAAATATGAAGCGTACTCGGGAGATTTCCGCATGCTCCCAACGTAAGTCTAGAATAGAAAAGCTATTGATACACACATGCTTCCAAGGTGCTATAAATCTGGAAAAGAAAAGCCATTGATAGAAAGAAACAGCATAGAAATGAACAGATTGTAGATAGGAAGCAAGGCGTAGATGTATTGACGATATAGACTAGCTGTTAATCCCTTGAGGATTTAGACTAGCTGTTAATCCATTGAGAATATAGACTAGCTATTGATCCATTGAGGATATAGCCTAGATTTTAATACATTGAGGATATAGCCTAGCTGTTGATCCATTGAGGATACAGCTTAGCTTTTGATCCATTGATATAGCCTAGCTTTTGATCCATTGAGGATACAGCCTAGCTTTTGATCCATTGAGGATACAGCTTAGCTTTTGATCCATTGATATAGCCTAGCTTTTGATCCATTGAGGATACAGCCTAGCTTTTGATCCATTGAGGATACAGCTTAGCTTTTGATCCATTGAGGATACAGCCTAGCTTTTGATCCATTGATATAGCCTAGCTTTTGATCCATTGAGGATACAGCCTAGCTTTTGATCAATTGAGGATACAGCTTAGCTTTTGATCCATTGATATAGCCTAGCTTTTGATCCATTCAGGATATAGCCTAGTTTTTGATCCATTGAGAATATAGACTAGCTGTTGATCCAGTGAGGATATAGACTAGCTATTGATCCATTGAGGATATAGCCTAGATTTTAATACATTGAGGATATAGCCTAGCTGTTGATCCATTGAGGATACAGCTTAGCTTTTGATCCATTGATATAGCCTAGCTGTTGATCCATTGAGGATACAGCCTAGCTTTTGATCCATTGATATAGCCTAGCTGTTGATCCATTGAGGATACAGCCTAGCTTTTGATCCATTGATATAGCCTAGCGTTTGATCCATTGAGGATACAGCTTAGCTTTTGATCCATTGATATAGCCTAGCGTTTGATCCATTGAGGATACAGCTTAGCTTTTTATCCATTGAGGATACAGCTTAGCTTTTGATCCATTGAGGATACAGCCTAGCGTTTGATCCATTGAGGATACAGCTTAGCTTTTGATCCATTGAGGATACAGCTTAGCTTTTGATCCATTGAGGATACAGCTTAGCTTTTGATCCATTGATATAGCCTAGCTTTTGATCCATTGAGGATACAGCCTAGCTTTTGATCCATTGAGGATACAGCTTAGCTTTTGCTCCATTGAGGATACAGCTTAGCTTTTGATCCATTGAGGATACAGCCTAGCGTTTGATCCATTGAGGATACAGCTTAGCTTTTGATCCATTGATATAGCCTAGCTATTGATCCATTGAGGATACAGCTTAGCTTTTGATCCATTGAGGATACAGCCTAGCGTTTGATCCATTGAGGATACAGCTTAGCTTTTGATCCATTGATATAGCCTAGCGTTTGATCCATTGAGGATACAGCTTAGCTTTTGATCCATTGATATAGCCTAGCTTTTGATCCATTGAGGATACAGCTTAGCTTTTGATCCATTGAGGATACAGCTTAGCTTTTGATCCATTGAGGATACAGCTTAGCTTTTGATCCATTGAGGATACAGCCTAGCTTTTGATCCATTGAGGATACAGCTTAGCTTTTGATCCATTGAGGATACAGCTTAGCTTTTGATCCATTGAGGATACAGCCTAGCGTTTGATCCATTGAGGATACAGCTTAGCTTTTGGTCCATTGAGGATACAGCCTAGTTTTTGGTCCATTGAGGATACAGCCTAGCTTTTGATCCATTGATATAGCCTAGCTTTTGATCCATTGAGGATACCGCTTAGCTTTTGATCCATTGAGGATACCGCCTAGTTTTTGATCCATTGATGTAGCCTAGTTTTTGATCCATTGAGGTTATAGCCTAGCTTTTGATACTGTACAAAGACACACTATTGAAACGACAAGAACCATGATACAGTAGAAAGCTGTTGATGTATTGAGTATATAGTTCTGGGTTGCTGACACACAACAACCCTCTCTCTCACACAACAACCCTCTCTCTCACACAACAACCTTCTCTCTCACACAACAACCTTCTCTCTCACACAACAACCCTCTCTCTCACACAACAACCCTCTCTCTCACACAACAACCTTCTCTCTCACACAACAACCCTCTCTCTCACACCACAACCATCTCTCTCACACAACAACCCTCTCTACACAACAACCCTCTCTCTCACACAACAACCCTCCCTCTCACACAACAACCATCTCTCTCACACAACAACCTTCTCTCTCACACAACAACCATCTCTCTCACACAACAACACTCTCTCTCACACAACAACCCTCCCTCTCACACAACAACCCTCTCTCTCACACAACAACCCTCTCTCTCACACAACAACCCTCTCTCTCACACAACAACCCTCTCTCTCACACAACAACCCTCTCACTCACACAACAACCATCTCTCTGACACAACAACCCTCCCTCTCACACAACAACCCTCTCTCTCACACAACAACCCTCCCTCTCACACAACAACCCTCTCTCTCACACAACAACCTTCTCTCTCACACAACAACCATCTCTCTAACACAACAACCCTCTCTCTAACACAACAACCCTCTCTCTCACACAACAACCATCTCTCTCACACAACAACCATCTCTCTCACACAACAACCATCTCTCTCACACAACAACCCTCTCTACACAACAACCCTCTCTCTCACACAACAACCCTCCCTCTCACACAACAACCCTCTCTCTCACACAACAACCTTCTCTCTCACACAACAACCCTCCCTCTCACACAACAACCATCCCTGTCACACAACAACCCTCCCTCTCACACAACAACCCTCTCTACACAACAACCCTCTCTCTCACACAACAACCCTCCCTGTCACACAACAATCATCTCTCACACCACAACCCTCTCTACACAACAACCCTTCCTCTCACACAACAACCCTCCCTCTCACACAACAACCCTCCCTCTCACACAACAACCCTCTCTCTCACACCACAACCCTCTCTACACAACAACCCTCCCTCTCACACAACAACCCTCTCTACACAACAACCCTCTCTCTCACACAACAACCCTCCCTGTCACACAACAACCCTCTCTCTCACACAACAACCCTCCCTGTCACACAACAACCCTTCCTCTCACACAACAACCCTCCCTCTCACACAACAACCCTCCCTCTCACACAACAACCCTCTCTACACAACAACCCTCCCTCTCACACAACAACCCTCTCTACACAACAACCCTCTCTCTCACACAACAACCCTCCCTGTCACACAACAACCCTCCCTCTCACACAACAATCCTCCCTGTCACACAACAACCCTCTCTCTCACACAACAACCCTCCCTCTCACACAACAACCCTCCCTCTCACACAACAACCCTCTCTACACAACAACCCTCTCTCTCACACAACAACCCTCCCTGTCACACAACAACCCTCTCTCACACAACAACCCTCCCTGTCACACAACAACCCTCTCTCACACAACAACCCTCCCTCTCACACAACAACCCTCTCTACACAACAACCCTCCCTCTCACACAACAACCCTCTCTACACATCAACCTTCTCTCTCACACAACAACCATCTCTCTAACACAACAACCCTCTCTCTCACACAACAACCCTCTCTCTCACACAACAACCATCTCTCTCTACACAACAACCCTTCCTCTCACACAACAACCCTCCCTGTCACACAACAACCTTCTCTCTGACACGACATGTGTTTTCACAGTAAAGGCCTGAAGATGGACAAGCTGCCGGCTCACGTGTTTGAGATCGATGAAGACGCAAAAGATGAGGTGAGTGGAATGTTAGGCCTGGGGGTGATGGACCTGTGTCTGTGTGTGTGTGTGTCTGTGTGTGTGTGTGTGTGTGTGTGTGTGTGTGTGTGTGTGTGTGTGCGCGAGAGAGAGAGACATTGATTATCAGACGATGTGGAGTGGTCTGGTATGCTCAAGGGTCTTTTGTGTGGCCAGTTCACTCACGTCCTCTAGACCTTGTTGGCTTGGTGGTGGTCATGTTTAAAAAAACCTTTTGACTTTGAGCTTAACATCAACACATTGCTGCATCCCCCCCAAAGCGTTTTAGAAAAGATGCTAACAACACAATACAATGCATGAAATAACAGTAATTCAATAGAGATACCGTAGCTTACATCCAGAAACCCTAACCGCCACTGTGCCACTGTGATGTGGTTTTGTGGCGGGAGAGCATTTGCAGCTGTACTCAGTAGGGTCTACAGCCACAGCCTGTTTCCAGATGTGTTTGTGCTATCTTGCCTACGCCTATGGTCATTGTCACATTAGGAGTAGGCAAGACAGCACAAACAGATCTGGGACCAGGCTACTGCAGCCAACCAGTACAGCCAGTAGCTGTCCTCATCACTCCTCTTTAGCAGTGAAACCAGAGCTCTACTTTTCTAAAAATAGTTCTCATCGACTCCCCCCTCCCTCATCGGCCTGGCCGGATGTGGATCAACTTCACATTAAAAAGGGTTGTAATTGAACGATTGAAGGAAAATAAACAGCTGCCAGACATATTGCTGAGAGCACAGAGCAGACTGCAGAGGCTATCACTGAATCACTCCAGGGCTGCGGCTACAATGGAACCCTATTCACTATATAGTGCACTAACTTTGACCAGAGCCCTATGGGTCCTGGGCCCAAATGTAGTGCACTATACAGGGAAATAGGCTGCCATTTTAAATACACCAAAGTACTAAAGCGAGTGGGAGAAAGCCTCTGCTCTGCTCTCTATCTATCAATCCAGGCAGCACAAAAAGAGGCTTGCTAATGTTACATGACTTACAATGTCCTTTATTGCTACACCCCAGACATCTTGTCTCCGAGGGAGAGAGCAGTAATTAATAGTGTATCAAATCAAATAGTTTTGGCACATGCGCCAAATACAACAGGTGTAGTAGACCTTACAGTGAAAGCCCTTAACCAACAATGCAGTTTTAAGAAAAATAAGTGTTAAGAAAGTACTCAAATAAACTGAAATAAAAACATAATAATAATGAAAATAGAAAAATAACAAATAATTACGGAGCAGCTATATACAGGGGGCACCGGTACAGAGCCGATATGCGGGGGGCATAGGTTAGTTGAGGTAATTGAAGTAATATGTACATGTAGGTAGAGGTAAACTGACTATGCATAGATAATAAACTGAGAGTAGCAGCAGATTAAAACTGTAGTATAATATACTATTGTAATTACTGTAATGTTTTGTGGACTATAGTGTTTTTGGAGACATTATTGTAGTAATTACTGTAGTGTTTTTGCAGTCTGTAGCATACTGCAGTATTTACTATAGTATTCTACTGTATACTACAAAATTATATAGTAAGAATTACACATGGCAGAGGGATACTACAATGTGTAGTATAGTATACTACAGTTTACCACATAATTATATAGTAAGTACAGTATTCTATAGTAAACTGGAGTATTTTTTCATGTGTGATTGATAGAGGATTGATATAGTAGAGGGGTGGATAGAGGAATGAAGGGGGTTCTCAGAACGCCACTCAGAGCAAGGGAAGGGTGGGTGTGTTGAGGGAGGACAGAGGAGAGAGCTCAGCCAATTGGATTACAGGACAGAGCTAGAGAGAGGCGTACTTACGATCGGACGAGCGCAAAGGATAGTGCCACTTCTCAATTTGTTAACTGAGCTGTGTGTGTGTGTGTGTGTCTGTGTGTGTGTGTGTGTCTGTGTCTGTGTCTGTGTCTGTGTCTGTGTCTGTGTCTGTGGGTGTGTGTGATGTGCATTGATTAGTCTATTGATTGTATATCCATAGCCATTATCAATACTAACTCTCCTTCCTTCGTGTGTGTGTGTGTGTGTGTGTGTGTGTGTGTGTGTGTGTGTGTGTGTGTGTGTGTGTGTGTGTGTGTGTGTGTGTGTGTGTGTGTGTGTGTGTGTGTGTGTGTGTGTAACCAGGACTCGTCCTCTCTGTGCTCTCAGAGAGGGGGTATCATGAAGCAGGGCTGGCTGCAGAAAGCCAACATCAACAGCAGCCTGTCTGTCTCCATGAGGGTGAGTCAGAACAGCTCAACCATCATCCTTGTCTACTGACTATAGAGTGCATTCAGAAAGTACTCAGACCCCTTGACTTTTTCCCTGAAAATGTACGTTACAGTCTTATTCTTAAATTGATGATTTTTATTTTCTTTCTTTTTTTCGACCCTTTGTTATGAGACTTGAAATTGAGCTCAGGTGCATCCTGTTTCCATTGATCATCCTTGAGATGTTTCCACAACTTGATTGGAGTCCACCTATGGCGAATTCAATTGATTGGATATTTTTATGATTTTTTAAAATGTAATCTTATTTACCAAAACATTCCTGCAGCATTGAAGGACCCCAAGAACAAAGTGGCCTCCGTCATTCTTAAATTAAAGAAGTTTGGAACCACCCAGACTTCCTAGAGCTGGCCGCCGGGCCAAACTGAGCAATCGGGGGAGAGGGGCCTTGGTCAGGGAGGTGACCAAGAACCTGATGGTCACTCTGACAGTGTTCCTCTGTGGAGATGGGAGAACCTTCCAGAAGGACAATCATCTCTGCAGCACTCCACCAATCAGTCCTTTATGGTAGAGTGGCCAGAAGACAGAAGCCACTCCTCAGTAAAAGGCACATGACAGCCCGCTTGGAGTTTGCCAAAAGGCACCTAAAGGACTCTTAGATCATCAGAAACAAGATTCTCTGTTCTGATGAAACCAAGACGGAACTCTTTGGCACCATCCCTACTGTGAAGCATGGTGATGGTAGCATCATGCTGTGGGGATGTTTTTCAGCGGCAGGGACTGGGAGACTAGTCACGATCTAGAGAAAGATGAACAGAGCAAAGATCAGAGAGATCCTTGATGAAAATCTTCTCCAGAGTGACCTTAGACTGGGGCGAAGGTTCACCTTCTAACAGGACAACGACCCTAAGCACACAGCCAAGACAATGCAGGAGTGGCTTCGGGACAAGTCTCTGAATGTCCTTGAGTGGCCCAGCCAGAGCCCGGACTTGAACCCGATTGAACATCTCTGGAGAGACCTGAAAATTGCTGTGCAGCGTTCCTCCCCATCCAACCTGACAAAGCTTGAGAGGATTTGCAGAGAGGGATGGGAGAAACACCCCTAATACAGGTGTGCCAAGCTTGTAGCGTCATACCCAGGAAGACTCAAGGCTGTAATGGCTGCCAAAAATGCTGCAAAGGGTCTGAATACTTATGTAAATGTGAATGTAAATTTTTGAAATGTCTAAACACCTGTCTTGCTTTGTCATTATGGGGTATGGGGAAAACATTTTTTAAATCCATTTTAGAATAAGGCTGTAACGAAATAAAATGTGGGAAAAGTCCAAGGGGTCTGAATTCTTTCCGAATGCATTGTAGATGTACAATAAATGACGTAGATCATGAACCACAAAAACACTGTGCAGGCGTTTGTTCAGCACTAACATACCTGATTAGGGCCCTATAAAATTAGTTATATATAAATATTCCGTTTTTTCCATTTTGTTTTCCCAGGTTTCAGTTTTTTCCCATTTCTTTCAGGTTTTCACTCTCAAAATATTTTTTTTAAATATAAAAACAACACAATTGGATGTTCTAAGTCCATAACAATGCTTAAATCACATCAGTAGACCACTTGAGGACTTAGCTCTGTTTCTGATTGTAGAGTTTGCTAATCACAAATCACCAAATAATCATAATATCATTATGCAGGCAGGCATAGGCAACTTTGTAGTTAACATTTTCATTTAAATTTTTTGGGGAAAGCCTTTCCATCTTCCATAAGACGGTTATCATTAGCATCATCGCTAACGGCTACACAAAGTGGTAGACAAACAAACACGCACACACGGACAGGGCCATTCCCGCGTTGCCTCTTCAGAAATTGTAAGGGCGTTCGTCTGTAGGAGGAAGAGAAGCGGACCAAAGCGCAGCGTGGTGGTTATTCATGTTTTAATAAATCACTACACATGAACAAACTAACAAAAACAAGAAATGTGAAAACGCTAAACAGTCCTATCCTGTGACACCAAACACAGTGACAGGAACAATCACCCACAAACACACAGTGAAACCCAGGCTACCTAAGTATGATTCTCAATCAGAGACAACTAATGACACCTGCCTCTGATTGAGAACCATACTAGGCCGAAAACATAGAAATGCCCCAAAACATAGAAAAACAAACAGACTGCCCACCCAACTCACGCCCTGACCATACTAACTAAATACAAAACAACGGAAATAGAGGTCAGAACGTGACAGTACCCCCCCCAAAGGTGCGGACTCCGGCCGCAAAACCTTGACCTATAGGGGAGGGTCTGGGTGGGCGTCTGTCCGCGGTGGCGGCTCTGGCGCGGGACGCGGACCCCACTTCACCATTGTCTTAGTCCGCCTCCGTGGCTTACTCACCATGGCCACCCCTTTCAATGACCCCACTGGACAGAGGGGCTGCTCGGGACAGAGGGGCAGCTCGGGACAGAGGTGAAGCAGCTGCTCGGGACAGAGGGACAACTGCTCGGGACAGAGGGGCAGCTGCTCGGGACAGAGGGGCAGCTGCTCGGGACAGAGGGGCGATAGCTGCTCGGGACAGAGGGGCGATAGCTGCTCGGGACAGAGGGGCGGCTGCTCGGGACAAAGGGACAGCTGCTCGGGACAGAGGGACAGCTGCTCGGGACAGAGGGGCGGCAGCAGCTTGGGACAGAGGGGCGACAGCTCGGGCGGCCCCTGGCTGACTGACGGCACTGGCGGCCCCTGGCTTACCGGCGGCCCCTGGCTTACTGGCGGCACTGGCGGCCCCTGGCTGACCGGCGGCACTGGCGGCCCCTGGCTGACCGGCGGCACTGGCGGCCCCTGGCTGACCGGCGGCACTGGCGGCCCCTGGCTGACCGGCGGCACTGGCGGCTCCTGGCAGACGGGCGGCCCTGGCGCCGCTGGGCAGACGGGCGGCGTTGGCGGCGCTGGGCAGACGGGAGGCTCAGCTGGCGCTGGGTAGACGGGAAGCTCAGCTGGCGCTGGGCAGACGGGAAGCTCAGCTGGCGCTGGGCAGACGGGAAGCTCAGCTGGCGCTGGGCAGACGGGAAGCTCCGGCAACGCTGGAGAAGAGGAAGGCCCTGGTCGCGCCGGAGAGGCGGGAGACTCCGGCAGCGGCGCCGGACAGGCGGGAGGCTCCGGCAGCGGCGCCGGACAGGCGGGAGGCTCCGGCAGCGGCGCCGGACAGGCGGGAGGCTCCGGCAGCGGCGCCGGACAGGCGGGAGGCTCCGGCAGCGGCGCCGGACTGGCGGGAGGCTCCGGCAGCGGCGCCGGACAGGCGGGAGGCTCCGGCAGAGGCGCCGGACAGGCGGGAGGCTCCGGCAGAGGCGCCGGACAGGCGGGAGGCTCCGGCAGCGGCGCCGGACAGGCGGGAGGCTCCGGCAGAGGCGCCGGACAGGCGGGAGGCTCCGGCAGAGGCGCCGGACAGGCGGGAGGCTCCGGCAGAGGCGCCGGACAGGCGGGAGGCTCCGGCAGCGCTGGAGAGGAGGAAGCCCCTGTAAGGATGGGCCGGAGAGACAGCCTGGTACGGGGGGCTGCCACCGGAGGGCTGGTGCGTGGAGGTGGTGACGGATAGACCGGACCGTGAAGGCGTACTGGAGATCTTGAGAGCAGGGCTGGCACCAACCGCCCTGGCTGGATCTTCACCCTAGCCCGGCAGATGTGGGGAGCTGGGATGTAGCGCACCGGGCTAAGCACGCGTACTGGGGACACCGTGCGAACAACTGCATAACACGGTGCCTGACCAGCACCATGCCCGCCACAGTTAGCACTGCTAGGAGCGCTGTAGTGCTGAGATGGCACAGGACGTGCAAGGCTAGGGAGATGCACAGGAGGCCTGGTGCGTGAGGCTGGCACAGTCTTCACCAGACCCCTCGCACGCACCTCAGGATGAGTATGGATAGCTGACCCCGGTGCCATTAAATCCCTGACACGCTCCGTCGGGCGAATGTCGTGTCTCATGCACCAAACCAGCAAATCCCTCATATCTCTCTCCTCCAATTTCCCCATTAACTCCTTCACAGTCTCTGCTTCGCTCACCTCCAACACCAGCTCTGGTTCTGAGCTCCTCCTTGGCTCCTCACGATAAACGGGGGGAGTTGGCTCAGGTCTGACTCCTGACTCTGCCACACTCCCCCTGTGCCTCCCCCCAAGAAATTTTTGGGGGTGACTCTCGGGCTTCCATCCGCTCTGCCGTGCTAGTTCCTCATAATGCCGCCTCTCTGCTTTTGCTGCCTCCAGCTCGGCCTTGGGGCGGCAATATTCTCCTGGCTCTGCCCAGGGTCCTTTCCCGTCTAGAATCTCCTCCCAAGTCCATCTCTCCAAGTAGTGCAGCCTCTCCCACTGCTGCTTCTGCTGCTGCTGCTGTTGCTCCTCCTGCTGCTGCCTTTGCTGCTGCTGCTGTTGCTCCTGCTGCACCAGTCGCTTCTCCTGCTGCTGCTGTTGCTGCAGCCTCTGTTTACCACGCCGCTTGGTCCTTGGTGGGTGGGTGATTCTGTAGGAGGAAGAGAAGCGGACCAAAGCGCAGCGTGGTGGTTATTCATGTTTTAATAAATCACTACACATGAACAAACTAACAAAAACAAGAAATGTGAAAACGCTAAACAGTCCTATCCTGTGACACCAAACACAGTGACAGGAACAATCACCCACAAACACACAGTGAAACCCAGGCTACCTAAGTATGATTCTCAATCAGAGACAACTAATGACACCTGCCTCTGATTGAGAACCATACTAGGCCGAAAACATAGAAATGCCCCAAAACATAGAAAAACAAACAGACTGCCCACCCAACTCACGCCCTGACCATACTAACTAAATACAAAACAACGGAAATAGAGGTCAGAACGTGACAGAAATAAATAAAGAAGGCAAATAAGAATCAGTGATGCATTTTGTTCATGCCTTATGATAACCCGGGAGCTGTTTTATAATAATCCTGAGCTAATTAATTTTCTAATAAATTAAATGCATTTTTGAATATTGTTCAATTCCATTTTAATGTCTGGATTCCGTGATTCCTTCCGCGTTCTCCGCATCACGGATTTGATAGGGTCTTACCTGACTCAGCTAATCAAAAAAAGTGTCTACAGCTGTATTTGAATGCCACAACAATACATTTGATCACCAGCCTTATCTACCTTTGTACCCACACATCCACTAGACTGTACAGCAGATGGACACTTAGAAATAAAAGCGGCGTGGCTATTGGATGATTTTGAATTGAAACCCTTCTTCTGATTATCAGGTGTTTAAGAGGAGGTATTTCTACCTGTCCCAGCTGCCAGACGGCTCCTACATCCTCAACTCCTACAAGGATGAGAAGAACTGCAAGGACACCAAAGGATCCATCTACCTGGACTCCTGTATAGACGTCATTCAGGTGACCTGGGCCCTTATTCACAAAGAGTCTCTGAGTAGGAGTGCTGATCTAGGATCAGTCTGGTCTTTTAGATTACAATTCCTTAGATTACATGGACGGGGGAACTGATCTTAGATCAGCTACTTTGAGATGCTCAATGAATACGGTCCCTAATTTCACCTTGACTTGGAAATCATTGACGTCGTGTGGTTGTTGTGAATAATATAGTACAGTATATCTTTGTATATGGTTAATGTTTGTTCCTAATGTGTCCCGGGAATAGATTGACCATTTGCTTACAGAGGCACACCATCCGCTCTGGGCTTTATGGAGACAGACAAATCTAAATATATTGTCTTGTCTGTCCTAGACGCTAGACTTTCCTCCTGCCAGCCATGGAGGGAAGTCTGTGATAATCAAATAGATCCTTCTATGTTAATACAATTAATAGGTAATCATTCTCTGCAGGCAGAAATGGCAGCAGGACACTCAGAATTAGGCTTTTAACACAACAGCCCACTGGGAAAAAACTGGTTGAATCATCGTTGTTTCCATGTCATTTCAACAAAGAATTGAATGTGATGACTTTGGATCGACTTGGAAAATGGATTGGATTTGCAAAAGTCATCAATGTAAGGGAATTTAGTCTTCTTTTCACCCAACTTTGAACCTAAATCCTATATGGTGACATTTTTTGTTGAATTCACGTTAGTTGACAACTTTCAATTGTAAACCAAACTACACGTTGAAATGACGTCTGTGCCCAGTGGGATTAGTTGCTAATAAAGATTTAGGCCTAAATCGGAACCTAGCAGCATTTTAACCAAAGGCTGTTATACTAGCTGTCCAGTCTTTTTTATAAATGTGCAATAATCATAAAACACATTATAGGGAATTGGCAACTCGTTCTCATTCTGAGAAATAAGGTATTGATTGAACAAAGTAGACAGGCTAGCATGCTGTTCAAACAGTTGGAGACAGCAGAAGGCTGTGTTCATAACAATTCTACTGTTCTGCCTCGTTATCTAGCTAGCAATTAGATCCAAGTTGGCTGAACTTGAAATGTAAATATTAGCTGTCTACTCAGCAGCACGTTTGAGCATTGAGCCGAGTGTTATTAGGTTATATGCTGATCCAACCAGATGTGCTCTCTTTCTCTCCTCCCCAGCGCCCTAAGATGCGCTTTAACAGCTTTGAGCCACAATGTTTAAATGACTCCAACCGAACGTCTATATTTTCACCCCAGGTGCCCAAAGATTGGTTGGAACTACTTTAAGATTATGTTAGTAAATGACTCCAACCAACCCTCTGTTCCCTGTCCCCCCCTCCAGTGTCCTAAGATGCGCCGTAACGGCTTTGAGCTGAAGATGCAGGAGCGCTACAGCCACCTCCTTTCTGCGGACAGCGAGGCGGAGATGGAGGAGTGGGTGGTCACCCTGAAACAGGCCCTGCAGAGCAGCACTGATGGAGGAGACCGGAGGAATGGAGGAGACGGCCTAGACTGTGCCCTGGGTGAGGATGGACTGGACACACAAACACACACACACATTGTATGCCGTACTCTCCTAGACCTGCAGTTCAACATGTTACAGTTTTTTACAACCACTTTGGCACTAATTTCAGAACCTTGTGGTCAGTTTTCAAAACTCTAGACGCACAACTCAAAACGGTCATCACTTGTAACACAGTCTGTCCATTCATATCTTTAAAGGAACCTTGCACTTTCAGAATCATTGGTTCAAATAACTAGTTTATCATGAAATACCATAGGAACATTCATTTAGATCACCCACACACAAGATACTGTGTAGTTGTTCGCACAATCATTAAATATTGTAGTACAAAATTGTTTCATGATGATACTACACATAAATACATCACTGTAAAAAGAACCAGTAGAGAGAATACTACAGACACAGTGGAATCATTGAACACAATCTGAAATGTATTGATGAAATACAATAAACTCACAACATAGGTTTCTTTGAATTAAAGCAAAAATAATCAGCTACAAAAAAGAAAAAAACTACAGTAAAACGTCAACTGCAGTATTCCTCACCTGGCTTACTGTAAAAAGCAAACCAAAGGATTGATTACTGTACTTCTATATTTCCCTCAACCCTGTCTTGTGGATTTGGCCACAGGTTCTCAGCCACATCACAATGGATGTTTTCATTAGCCAAACATCTTGGGAAGAATCTTCGGGCATGGCGAATCATTGCATGCGTCATCCATGGCCTGGAGAAGCGTGGCTTGTTCGAGAAGGCGCCTATCATATTCCTTCCACCTCCATGTGGAGAAAAAATCCCCAATCATGTTAAGGAAAGGAGAGTATGGGGGTAAGTACAGGGTGGTAAATTGTGGATGGGCCTGAAACCATGCTTGCACCATTTGAGCATGGTGGAACCTGACATTATCCCACACAATGACATAGGTCACGCCATCAGCTCTACAGACCTGATTTAGCTCATCAAGGAAGGTTACAAGGAGAGCTGCATTATATGATCCAATACGAGGTCTGCGTACAACCACACCATCTTCCAATATAGCCGGACACATGGTGATGTTGTCCAGGTACTTGGATGGTTGCCCGTTGGCCAATGAAATTCTGACCTCTCCTCCTTGTTTTGGCCAGGTTGAAGCCTGCCTCATCCAAAAAGAGGAATTTGTGATGGTTTTCGTCAGCATCCAGCTCCATCACCTTCTAAAAAGACGTCTTGGAAAGAAAATGACTGATTACAATGATGTAGAATGTTGGGGGGATTTTTCACAACAGCCATCTTGAAACTGAACATACCTGAACATACTCAGTCCTCAGTTGCTTCACTCTGTCTGCATTTCTTTCTAAAGGCACACGGTATAGCTGTTTTAGAGACCCCTGGTGCCATTTCAGCATGCATGCAATAGCCTGCAAACGTATGGCACCACATTGTTCAACATGTCGTCATTGTCCAAGATGTGCTGCCGAATTTCTGTAAGGCGAATACAATTTCTGTCCCGAACCAAATTGACCACACCCCGCTCTTGTTGGTCTGTCAGAATTTTGCCTCTGCCTCCCATATTTGGCCTAGTCTCAATTCTGCAGGGAAAATTACACTAAGAATTAGTCACATCACCTACTCCTTGGTACACGTTGGCATGCAGTATACAGTTGTTGCCCCACTAAAAGCTTTGCGATTATGCTGCGGTAACTTAGTACGGTACCCTACGTCACCACTTCATTGCTCCAGACCAGCGCAAGGGGGAGTTAGAGCACTGTTTATGCTTTTCGGTCCTACTGTGTCTCTAACTGACAATGAATGGGCAACATAAACCTAAATAGAAACTGATAATTGTGCACGACTTCAGTATTACTTACTAAAACTGTTGTTACACTAAGGTTTTTATTACTTATTTTGTTAGGATTATTTTGTAATGTAGCCCACTCCCGACCGGTCCTATTGTACATCTCTTGTGTGTTGCAACAGTCGTAAGACACTGCATAGCAGTGCAAGCTGTGTTGCTACAGATGCTGGTTCAATACCTGTGCCGGGCTTCGACTGGGCAACCCATGAGATGACTGTAGGTTTTTGGTTTCTCTCCCTCTAAAAACAGAAATAAATTATTCTAAATAACAAACTGGCTTTATTTACAAATTAGTAACAATGTCTCACCCCATGTTCAAGAATAGCCTTTTTCTTGCTCATTTTACGTTATTTGAAAACAAAATTATTTCCAAAATATTGTTATTTTTTAAACAAAGCAATTATTTCTATTATTCTTATTAATTTAGAATTATTATTATTAATTTAGATATTCTCACTGATATATTATTAACCCTGTTATTAGCAGGACAATATATATAGTTCTCCAGCTGTATCCACTGAAAGCGCGTGAGGTTCAAGGCACGAGGGCAGGGGGCACGGGACGGACCTAGCCCATGGGGAAGGGAGGAGGAGGAAGGGGGGCATTGCACTAAAATGGTGCTGACTAGGCAAACGTCCCTGCTGTTCTTAGTGCCAGTCTGCATGTTCAAACGAAAACAATGTAACTAATAATGGCATCTTTATGCTTTCGTCAATAAAATTATGATAAAAATACTCTTTCAAAATGCCAATGTTTATTTAGTTATGGCTCCATAATGAATTACTATGAGAATAAACATCACTGAATTACAGAAATATTGGAACAAAGTTGTCTAATGAAGGTAAACAAATAGTTGCTTGCTGGAAAATACACTTTCAAATACACACGGTCACGTTGTACAGCGCCATTATGGCTATTAGCAGGTAGCTGGACAATAGACTTGCCTAGAAGGAGGGTAGGGGGAGAATTCTATCGTCAAATGTATTTTGAAGTTAGGTTGGCTGTGTCACAACCGGACATGATTGGTTGCAATTTCAGTTTAATCCACCAGAAAAGACAACAAATAATACCACAAAAAGTATTATGTATCACATCCGGCCGGGGTTGGGAGTAGGGCGGCTCAATTGGCCCAGCATTTCTCTCCTTCTTTAAACAGAAATAAATGTTATGGCCTTTACAAATATTATTTTAACCTTTATTCAGATTACAATTGCTCACTTTCGTTTTTTTTGGAAACAAAATAACCTCCAAAATATCATTATATATTATCAAGTTGATGGCGCAGTCATATAGCAGCACCTACATAAAGCTGAGTGACTCACTCATTCATGGCTTTGGATCAAAATAAATAAGTACCAACATTCTTTCTGATAGTCTTTAATAAATAAATGTTTTGGTTTTCCTGACCTGGACACCATGTACAGTATTATAATAGCCCATTATGGGCTATTAGCAGGACAATATACAGTTGAAGTCGGAAGTTTGCATACTCTTAGGTTGGAGTCATTCCACTACCACTCCACAAATTTCTTGTTAACAAACTATAGTTTTGGCAAGTCGGTTAGGACATCTACTTTGTGCAGTCTGGTTCATCCTTGGGAGCAATTTCCAAACGCCTGAAAGTACCATGTTCATCTGTACAAACAATAGTACGTATAAACACCATGGGACCACGCAGCCGTCATAGCGCTCAGGAGGTCCCAGAACAACCGCAAGGGACCTTGTGAAGATGCTGGATGAAACAGCAGGAAACAAATTATGTGGATATATTGAAGCAACATCTCAAGACATCATCAGTCAGGAAGTTAAAGCTTAGTCGCAAATGGGTCTTCCAAATGGACAATGACCCCAAGCATATTTCCAAAGTTGTGCAAAATGGCTTAAGGACAACAAAGTCAAGGTATTGGAGTGGCCATCACAAAGCCCTGACCGCAATTCTATCGAAAATTTTCTGGGCAGAACCGAAAAAGCATTTGCGAGCAAGGAGTCCTACAAACCCGACTCAGTTACACTAGCTCTGTAAGAAGGAATGGGCCAAAATTCACCCAACTTATTGTCGGAAGCTTGTGGAAGGCTACCCGAAACGTTTGACCCAAGTTAAACAATTTAAAGGCAATGCTACCAAATACTAATTGAGTGTATGACCCACTGGGAATGTGATGAAAGAAATAAAAGCTGAAATAAATAATTCTCTCTACTATTATTCTGACATTTCACATTCTTAAAATTGAAGTGGTGATCCTAACTGACCAAAGACAGGGAATTTCTACTAGGATTAAATGTAAGGAATTGTGAAATGTTTAAATGTATTTGGCTAAGGTGTATGTAAAACTTCCAACTTCAACTGTACTTTTACCAACACCTCTCTGTATTTTGATACTTTGTGGATGTGGCCTCCCCAGTGGAGCAGCTGTCTAAGTCACTGCATCGCAATACAAAATGCGTTGCAACAGATACCCGTGCCGGCCGCCACCGGGAGACCCATGAGACGGCTTTTGGTTTTAATTTAGAATCCTTCAATCCTCCAGTCCTCTATATGTAATTATTGGCGGCGAGTCACGTCATATTTTTCGATATTCTGTAGGCCTACCATAGGTGACATGAGTCTCATTAGTGTTGATTAATGTGCTGTTAAAAGTGGTGTAGGTCTTATTTATTTAAAGAGCGTATTGAAGTTAGAAGCAATAGGATTTGAAGCAATAGCCTACAACTATTTTAGCACCGTTTCACGCTGCTCTGAGACAAGCATGGGGACTGGTCTTGATAAATCAATGAGATTTTTATTTTGTCTGAATCTCTGGTTGTGTATTGGTTAGACTACAATTATGGTGTAGAAATGTTCTGCTCTTAGAGTAACCTTTATTTAACTAGGCAAGTCAGTTAAGAACAAATTCTTACTTACAAGGATTCTCCTTCCTCCCATTGGGAAATTGAATCCCGGTCTCCCGCATGCCCGCACAACACAGGGATTCTTTAGCTAAATAGTCCTGTCCTGTAGCCTTGTCACACCCTGGTCTTAGTATTCTGTGTTCTCTTTATTATTTTGGTTAGGCCAGGGTGTGACATGGGTGATTTATGTGGTTTGTTGTGTCTAGGGGTTTTGTAGTTTATGGGATAGTGTTTAGTTAAGTATTCTAGGTAAGTCTATGGTTGCCTGGAGTGGTTCTCAATCAGAGGCAGGTGGTTATCGTTGTCTCTGATTGGGAACCATCTTTAAGTCTCTTGTGGGTGATCGTTCCTGTCTCTGTGTTTGTTGCACCAGATAGGGCCGTTTCGGTTTTTCACGTTTCTTGTTTGGTATATTGTTCATTTTTCATATTTTATTAAAGATGTATAAAGATAACCACGCTGCATTTTGGTCCTCTCTTTCACCAGAAGAAAACCGTAACAAGCCTACTCCCGACCGTCACGTTGTACAGCGCCATATTTTCCGTTCCATCCTAATGGAAACCCAGAGTGTTTTTAGTTTTTCTTGGAATAGAAATACCATAATATTAAGCTAATTAATTAAGCAAAATATCTTAAAATCAGTCCTATATACCTTGTTCTTACAAAAAAAGGTTTGAAATTCTCTAGTACAGCCACTTTTGAAGGTTATCAAATGCTTCTCAAAGATGACCTCTGGTGGTCAAACTAAACTGGTCTTGGTCCGTGGCCTTGTTCTCTAGCACGTTCCCCCACATCTCTCAAACGAGGCCCACCTCTCAGAAGGGGTGCTTGTTCCCTGCCATTCCTTTGACCACCACGTCTTCCTCGTCTTCCTCCTCTCACTGCTTGACCTCTATTGTGACCTGGATCACCTGCCAGCTCCAATGTTATCACTATGTTGTTGTAGGTGGATACCACTCATTTCACTATATACTCGTACCACAATGTGAAATCAATCATCAGTAATGAGTTGGCAGTATTGGAAAAGAAATGACAAGGGCCTGCATACATACACTCACCGATCACTTTATTAGGTACACCTGCATGTTAACGCAAATAGCCTGCTCCTTCGAACAGCGAATCATCTGGATGTCTGCAACTCAATATATAGAGTATATAGAGTAAAGAGCTTTAGTTGTTGTTCGACCAAACATTAGAACGGGTAAGATGCGTAATCTAAGCAACTTTGACCATGGTATGATTGTTGGTGCCACACATGGTGGTTCCAGTATCTCAGAAACAGCTGCCCTGACTACAGTCTCTACAGTTTACAGAGAATGGTGCAATAAAAAAAAACACATTCAGTGAGTGGCAGTTCTGTGGGCAAAAACACCTTTTTAATGAGAGAGGTCAGAGGAGAATGTCCAGACTTATTCAAGCTAACAGAAAGGCCACAAATGCTCAAATAACAGCTGTTTAAAACAGTGGTGTGCAGAAGGGCATCTCTTAACGTACAACACCGTGAATAATTCAGGCTGTTGTGTAGGCAAATGGTCCTACCCAGTACTAGATAGGTGTACCTAATAAAAAGTGAGTGTACAGTAATGTCAAACCTGAAAACATGGTCTGTAAAAGTGGTACGTGGGACCATGGAAACAGTGTCTGATAAAGAATGAGGATGAAATATTACATCCATAGATAATGTAGTCCAATTGGTTCATGTTCCACGGTAATTGGTGTCAATGGATCTCGTTATCCTGAAAATTTCATGATCTAAACATGGAATATTGTTCATCAGTTGCCATAAAACGAAAACAGTTACTTATCATTTTGAGCAGTTGTATCAATTGATAGTTAGATCATTGTAATGGAATGAATAGACAGTCATCTCAGATGTAATGTGTAAATTGAATTTTGAAATGGTAGTACTTTGAGGTTAAGTTGTGTCATTTTGAACAGGTGATTTTAGAGTTTTGAAAAATGTGCATTTTGATCATCGGTTGTGCGTATTGTGTCTATAGAGTTTTGAAAAGTGACATGAAGGTTCTGAAATTAGTGCCAAAGTGATTGTAAAAAACTGTATTTAGCTAATCCACTCCTGCCATTTTTTCCAAAGAAAAGTTGCAACTGACTTTCAACACAGTCTTCTCCTCTAGGGGGTTCAATTACCTTCCTGTAACCTGTAAACGCACACTGAAAAGCCTAAATAGTCCATTACAGGATGATACACAACAGTTGGTCAGCAATGAAGCATTGCATTGCTAGTTTTCACCGGTCATTTTATCTGCCTCTAGAATTTAGTTCCCATTTCAAACTTCACTGGAATCGGTCACGAGTGTCTTTGCATGCATACGTGTCTGTCTATGCGTTTTTGCACGCATGCGTGTGTGTGTCTGCATGTTTGCCTGTGTGTACAGCCTCCGAGCAATTGACAGTTGGGGACATTAATTTTCTCATAAGGGTAGACCCTCTCTACTCAAATGTCCCTCTAAAAACAAGTACAGTAAGTTCTCATATGCCTCTGAGATTCTGAGAGATTTGGCAAATATAGCAGAAAGCTGTGGGAGTCAGTTAGCCTGGCTGGTCGCCAGTTCCCCCTGCAGCACACTGAATTGAGTCAGACACGCAGCAGAGTTAGTAGGAAAAGCTCATTGGGACATCACTCAACATGAAAGGTGAAGAGTGTAAAATGAAGTAGAATCAGTGGTGTAAAGTACTTAAGTAAAAATACTTTTAAGTACTACTTAAGTAGTTTTTGGGGGGTATCTGTCCTTTACTATTTATATTTTTTTGACAACTTTTACTTTTACTCCACTACATCCCTAAAGAAAATAATGTACATTTTACTCCTTACATTTTCCCTGACACCCAAATGTACTCCTTACATTTAGAATGCTTAGCAGGACAGGAGAATTGTCTAATTCAAGCACTTATCAAAATAACATCCCTGGTCATCCTTACTGCCTCTGATCTGGCAGACTCACTAAACACAAATGCTTTGTATGTAAATTATGTCTGATTGTTGAACTGTGACCCTGGCTATCTCTAAATTAAAATAACAAATGATTTATACTTTTACTTTTGATACTTAAGTACATTTAAAACCAAATACTTTTTGACTTTTACTCAAGTAGTATTTTGCTGGGTGACTTTTACTTTTATTAGATTCGTTTTCTTTTAAGGTATCTTTACTTTTACTCAAGTATGAAAATTGGGGTACTTTTTTCCACCACTGAGTAGATTCATCCAGTAGCTTTGTGCAGGTCAACATCCAAGTACACAAGTCTAGGAGGATCAGATATCAAGGAAAAGGTGCTCTAATATCAGATGTCGTTATACTCATCCCAATCATACATGAGGCTCTATGGTCAGTACTCTTTTTGACTGACTCCTCTCTTGTCCAATCAGATGAGGACAGCAGCAGCCAGGGGAAAGGAGAGAGCCTATTGGAGAATCTGGGGAGGAGCCTTCATCCTGAACTCATCAAGGTAATGCTGTTACATGCTGACCACACCACACGCAGAATGCACTGCAAGTCCTTCCTCTCCCATCTATCTCCTCATTGGTTTTTTAGAAGCATATACCCACGTGCTATCTTCTCATTGGTTTTTAGGAACATGTGCCCACGTGGGTGATTGAAAAATGAACTGAGGTCAGTTGTGGTAATGCACCTTATTATGAAAGTTAGTTGCCAATCGCCATATAAAGTTCAAAGAAGAAAAAGAAGCATGGAAGCAGGAGAGATGACTAGAAACGATTCGGTTGACTCTTTTATGTGTGGATTAATTGTCAGAGTAGAGGACCTTGTGCATTTCAGGTAAAATAACAACTCAATATTTATATCCCAGTACAAATTAGCTAGCAACAGCAAGCTAGCCTGCTAAATAGGACAAATTAGCTAGCAACAGCAAGCTAGCTAGCTAAATAGGAAAATTAGCTAGCAACTGCAAGTTAGCTAGCTAAATTGCCATAAATGTTTAATGCTTGTTTGTTGTTTGTTGTTTAATGTTTGTTTTGATATTTCAACCTGCGTGTCGTGATCATGTTTGGTGTGGGGGGACAAAATACATTTGCCCACGATGGCACACTCGGTTTGGGCGTGGTGTCACTGTTATCAACATCAATCACAGACTGCAGAGGAATCCCATAAAATAGGCCTACTGTTCATTTTTTTAATGTTTTACTAAGCATCGGATTCATAATGTAGCCATCTGTGCGGTCCACTCTTAGGCGTAGTGTGTGTATACCCCGTTGCTGATTGATTCAGCCTGGTGGATGTTGGCAGTATGTTTTAGTCTGACTTGCTCTCTTCACCTCTGGCCTCATTAGCAGCCGTGCTTTATTCTAGCAGTGTGGATATTCCTCACACACACATGGTAGTGATCCTAGCCACATGGTGGAGAGGTTTTAATAGGGTCATTCAGACAGAGCGTATCCTGTTTCGATCGGAGAGAAAGGAAAGTTTTATTCAAAAAAGGGTTCTTCGGGTGTCGCCATAAGAGAACCCTTTTGGGTTCCAAGTAGAACCCTTTTTGGTTCCAGGTATAACCATATTGGGTTCCATGTAGGAGGGTTCTCCTATGGACGACAGCTGAATAACTCTTTTTAGGTTCTAGCAGATAGATTATTGATAAGCAATGTGTTTCTAGTCAGTTAGAGAAACAAAATGCCTGCGGCCCTAATGGCACCCTATTCCCTATATTATGCACTACTTTTGCCCAGAGCCCTATGGGCCCATGGCAAAAGTAGTGCACGTTAGAGGGAACAGGTTGCCATTTGGAGTGAAGATGATGCTTATCCCATAGAGACCACCTCAACTGCTTGAATGTGCCTATAAACCCAGAACAGCACAAGGAAAACAAAGAGAGCTGTCTGGTCTGAGATGTCCCAGCGCTCCTCTTCCTGGTTAACTCTTCTGTCTCTCTCTGGAGATGGATGGATGGATTGGATGGTGTGAGAGGAGATAGGGAGGATGGAGATCTCACTGTGACCTGAGGCTGTTCTTTGTCTGTTTTTCTCCTTTCTCTCTCTGCAGTATGCCAGGGAAACAGACCAGCTCAATAAAATGAACAGGAACGAGGGGAGACAAAAGCTTTTCTCCCTGGACCCTGAAACACAGGTTAGAACCGTCTGTATTTTACTCTATTCATCCCCAATATGTTTGTTAATGTTGTTTAAGTCTATTAGATCAGGCTTGTAGTATGCAGTGTATAGGTGTATCGATGCATGATATACCCTGTCTGTCTGGGCAGTCCCAGGGCCTGCTGGCTCAACTGGCATCGAGTGAACCTCTCAGTTAGAGAATGTCTGTGTTTGCATATTGTATGTTTCCATGGGGATGGATGCCAGAAGCTAACCACTGTTCCCTCCTCTCTCCTTCATCTTTCTTCCTGACCTCCCTCTCCTCCCTCCTTACTTCCTCCTCCTCCCTCCTCCCCTTCTTCCTCTCCCACCTCTCTCTTCCACTCTCCTTTCCCCCTCTCCCTCCTTCCCCTCTCTCCATCTTTTTCCCTCCCTCCTCTCCTCACTCATCCCTCCCACCTCCTCCTCTCCTCCCACCTTTTTCCCATCCTCCTCTCCTCCTCCCTCCCCCACGTCTCCTCTCACCCCTCCTCTCTCCAGAGGTTGGACTTCTCGGGTATAGAGCCTGATGTGAAGCCGTTTGAGGAGCGTTTTGGCCGGCGCATCGCCGTCAGCTGCCATGACCTCACCTTCAGCCTGCAGGGCTGTGCCAACGAGAGGGGGGACGGGGTCCTCACCAACGTAAGCTCACACACACCCTATCCTCCTGCTCCAACGTAGGTCCTATAGGAGTAGCGTACAACAGGGCACAACAGATCCAAAAAACGACATCAGAATTCGTGTTTATGTTGTATATTCAACTTATTTTCAGATCACTTTTTGATCTTTTAAGTATAAAGAATTATGGTTAGAAATTCCGGGAGTTATGTTTTTTCCTAAAATATTGGACAATAGCAGCTTAACTTGTATTTCAACAACAACAACAAATTACAAAACCATTTATCCTTTCTAGTTATCAATGGCTAAAGAAACAACGATTAGAACCATCTGAACAAATTGTTCAATAGACATGGAAAAACTGGTCAAACATGAATAAAAAATAAAAATATCTTTCATTGTGTTTATATTGCACGTTTGAAATACCTCAAGATAGATGCCTAAATTGCTGTATAGAGACCTAAATCATTATCCAGATTCCCTGATGAAGGAAGTTAGCTTCCTGATTGGAGTGTGAGACGAATGCAGAGCCTCTTTGGCATGAGCCAGCAGTATAGAGCACACTACTGAGTCCTCCCTCTCTCCCTCCTTCAGAGTGGATTATAGTAGACATAAAACACTGTGATAAATAACTACATTCCCACTAGAGCATTTATAGGGTCTGGGGAGGGGAATAAGGGAGGTTGGCCCGAGATTTATATGGAGGGACGTCGTTGCACTCAAACTCACATAGGCGTTATGGTTCCTGGAAGGAGTGGGGTTGCCATCATTCAAGCTAATATGCTTATGTCTACAGTGGAAAGACACTCGTATACACACACACACACACTCTATTTTGTTCGTACCTCGTAAACACGCACATACGCACGCTCTCTCTTCTCTCTGTTATCCAGGTGGAGCCGTTCTTCATCAGCTTGGCCCTGTTTGACGTGTCTAAGAGCTGTAAGATCTCTTCGGACTTCCACGTGGACCTCAACCCTCCCTGTGTACGAGAGATGCTGACTGACACCTCTCCACTCTCCCCTACATCAGAGGGAGGAGGAGGAGGAGGGGTGAATGGAGGAGTGAACGGGGATGCAGGGAAAGGGAATGGTCTTCCCGTTCTACAAAGGGTGTCTGAGTCTCTGCTGCAATACCCCACTCAGGTTGGACCATAGTGACCTTAACTGACCTATATAATATATTCTGTGTGTTGTGTTGTGTTTGTTTACACACACACGCAGACTAAATCGTGCTTGTGTATCTGTAGAAATGATGGTGGCATCACAGAATCCTAAGATTACAAACTAAGTCTCTCCCTTATTTGACATGATTACTTAAGATGATCAGTTGGTTAGGACAGGGATGTGAAGATGGCTCGAGTTTTGTTTGTAAATGCGTTGTTGTTTGTTTCTGATGACCCCCACGAACCGGTCAGCGGGCTTTAGACACCCAGAGATGAGCCATTCCCGTCGGGGATCGCAAGGTGTTGCCGTAAGCGGTGCTGCGCAGCCGTGGCTGTCCTCTCGTCTTACACCCTAGTCGATGCGGTGTCACAATACTGCACATCCATGCATTTACCCACAATGCAGCGTGTGTGTGTGTGTGTGTGTGAGAGAGCACTTGACTGATACTCTTGATTTCACTGGACTACCTCTGGTGTCTGGGGGACTCTGCTGGCGCTACTATGAACCGGGACATAGTCTGAATGATACAGTTGATTTTCCCTCTTTATTCCAAGCTCGTTGAGATTCAGGCTGATGCTACACTGTTTACTGTGCCTGTTGTCCGCGTGGTCGTAAAACACATAACTCCACCATCCAGTGCTACAACTAGTACTGCCATGCAACGCGGTAGGATTTTGACCAGAGGATTTTCGTGTTAATAATCTGTTGAATATCTCCTTAAGCTTAACTCCTCATTATACGGTAATTGGGTAAACGAGAACAGCAGCTATGAGATATGTTCGCTTTAATCTATATGTATTGTACACGTATATAGCTAATATTGCTATTTCAAAGGCTAACTGCAATATCAAAGTTGCCCGACTCTCACTGTTTTGCTAAAGTTTGAAGCCAGTCGACTTGAAAAGAACAGTCCAGTTTCAGCATGATGGTGAGTGTTTCTCTTGGGTGCTAGCTGTAGCGTGCAGTGTTAACTCCTGCAGCCGGTGTGATGTCCCAACACACCCGCGCACGCACACACATACTGCTGCTGGTCCCATTTACAGTTACAGGATGACCCAGCCTCAGTAGCGGTGGTACCCAGCAGTAAATGACAGTACCTGTGTTTCCCCTATATTTATTTAGCAGTGGTGCACCGTGACGCACTTTTAAGATCAAAGTGAGGCGATACAACATCAGATCGTCCGGAGAAACCTCTAAGGTAGTTAGCCAGCTAGCTTGTAATCCTGGAAGTGTAGCCAACTTCATTAGACGTATCAGTGTGAACTTAAACGACTAAATCCCGACATAAAGTACAGTGCCTTGCGAAAGTATTCGGCCCCCTTGAACTTTGCGACCTTTTGCCACATTTCAGGCTTCAAACATAAAGATATAAAACTGTATTTTTTTGTGAAGAATCAACAACAAGTGGGACACAATCATGAAGTGGAACGACATTTATTGGATATTTCAAACTTTTTTAACAATTCAAAAACTGAAAAATTGGGCGTGCAAAATTATTCAGCCCCTTTACTTTCAGTGCAGCAAACTCTCTCCAGAAGTTCAGTGAGGATCTCTGAATGATCCAATATTGACCTAAATGACTAATGATGATAAATACAATCCACCTGTGTGTAATCAAGTCTCCGTATAAATGCATCTGCACTGTGATAGTCTCAGAGGTCCGTTAAAAGCGCAGAGAGCATCATGAAGAACAAGGAACACACCAGGCAGGTCTGAGATACTGTTGTGAAGAAGTTTAAAGCCGGATTTGGATACAAAAGGATTTCCCAAGCTTTAAACATCCCAAGGAGCACTGTGCAAGCGATTATATTGAAATGGAAGGAGTATCAGACCACTGCAAATCTACCAAGACCTGGCCGTCCCTCTAAACTTTCAGCTCATACAAGGAGAAGACTGATCAGAGATGCAGCCAAGAGGCCCATGATCACTCTGGATGAACTGCAGAGATCTACAGCTGAGGTGGGAGACTCTGTCCATAGGACAACAATCAGTCGTATATTGCACAAATCTGGCCTTTATGGAAGAGTGGCAAGAAGAAAGCCATTTCTTAAAGATATCCATAAAAAAGTGTTCTTTAAAGTTTGCACCAAGCCACCTGGGAGACACACCAAACATGTGGAAGAAGGTGCTCTGGTCAGATGAAACCAAAATGTAACTTTTTGGCAACAATGCAAAACGTTATGTTTGGCGTAAAAGCAACACAGCTGAACACACCATCCTCACTGTCAAACATGGTGGTGGCAGCATCATGGTTTGGGCCTGTTTTTCTTCAGCAGGGACAGGGAATATGGTTAAAATTGATGGGAAGATGGATGGAGCCAAATACAGGACCATTCTGGAAGAAAACCTGATGGAGTCTGCAAAAGACCTGAGACTGGGACGGAGATTTGTCTTCCAACAAGACAATGATCCAAAACATAAAGCAAAATCTACAATGGAATGGTTCAAAAATAAACATATCCAGGTGTTAGAATGGCCAAGTCAAAGTCCAGACCTGAATCCAATCGAGAATCTGTGGAAAGAACTGAAAACTGCTGTTCACAAATGCTCTCCATCCAACCAACTGAGCTCGAGCTGTTTTGCAAGGAGGAATGGGAAAACATTTCAGTCTCTCGATGTGCAAAGCTGATAGAGGCATACCCCAAGCGACTTACAGCTGTAATCGCAGCAAAAGGTGGCGCTACAAAGTATTAACTTAAGGGGGCTGAATAATTTTGCACTGCCAATTTTTCAGTTTTTGATTTGTTAAAAAAGTTTGAAATATCCAATAAATGTCGTTCCACTTCATGATTGTGTCCCACTTGTTGTTGATTCTTCACAAAAAAATACAGTTTTATATCTTTATGTTTGAAGCCTGAAATGTGGCAAAAGGTCGCAAAGTTCAAGGGGGCCGAATACTTTCGCAAGGCACTGTATGTAGAAAACGAGAATGAAGAAATATATTTTTTGAACAAGATCATCTTTGAGAACTAACAATCACCCCAAAATAAAAGACGGTCAGGGAGAATCTAAAATTCAAAAAATGTCATGACATGAGGCCCGTGTTGATGTTGTTATAATGCTTGAGTCACTTAGATAGCATAAGAACACGGCAAACGCCATGGAGAAATGTGTATGATTAGCTTTAAAACTGTAACATTTTCTCGCCGCCCCGTTGCAAAATGTGTAGAATTGCAGGAAACTAGCTTTAAAACTGTTAACATTTTCTCACCACCCAACGGCAAAACTTTAAAACAGGGAAATGTTTTCTCTGTGGACAAGAGAAAGGTTTTTAAAATGTTCAGTTGTCGACAGCGCCATTCCCCACTGCATACCGTGCTGCGCCTCCCATCCCCAGACAACATGGAAACATGACGGAGCGCTCCCTCTCTCTGGAAGCAGAAAGTCCTGTGAGGTGGAATGGACATTTCGGTGTAATAAAATATCTGGACCCAGAAACAGAATGAAGAACAGAGTGGAAACAGAGAGTATGAAACAGAATAGAATCAATCAAGACATTGGTCATTCTCACTCTCGTTGACACAAAAAACAGAACTTGATTTGGGGTGGCAGGTAGCCGAGTTAGAGCGTTGGGCCAGTAACCGAAAGGTTGCTGGATCGAATCCCTGAGCTGACAAGGTAAAAATCTGACGTTCACCCCTGAACAAAGCAGTTAACCCATTGTTCCCCGGTAGGCCGTCATTGTAAATAAGAATTTGTTCTTAACTGACTTGCCTAGTTAAATAAAGTTTTTATTTTTATTTTTTTAATTAGGCTCTTGCCGTGTGTGAACCTAGCAATGTCCACCAGGGCACAGAGAAATAGATAATGGCCTTCCTCTATGATTACAGTCTGATTATAGACTTGGACACCAGCAGATCAGTGTAATTGAGGTGCTGTTTGGGTGTAGTCCAAGGACAGCCTGTCCTCATCTTTCTACTGCACAACGGAAGTCAGGGTGTGTCTCACCGGCGCTAGCAGGCTCCCCTCCATCTCACTCAGTGCCAGCTTTATGTTGTGATTTACATGGGTATCTCCCTTGTAAATCTGTTTCTGGTAGCAGAATCTTTAGCTAGACCCCTGCGAGAGCAACATAATGCGACTTGTCGTCCGGATTATGTCAAAGCTGATGTGTTCCAAATGTGTTCCAAATGTCTACTAATGTGTCACGAACTCCACTCTTACTTTTCTGCCACTCCCAGGAAGAACATGTTTTTGCGTGTGTGTGTGTGTGTATGCGTGCATACATGTGTGTGACGCTCTGTGTGAGAGCCACGGTTGGCTTCATCTCACTGACCCAAAAATAGTTCCAGCTCTGTTTGGGTTTCCTGTATAACTTCAGCCACTAACAGACAGCCAACCACTTCCCAGCTGCAGGCCCTGTCCAGGAGACAGTTGATAAACTCTCCTTCATACAATGACTAGGAGTTACTGTAGTCCTAATGGCAGTTTCAAACCGAAAAATCATATGAAATTTTAAGAAAAAAAAGTGTTAAGTAAAAAAATAGATACATAAAAAATAAAAGTAACAAATAATTAAAGAGCAGTAGTCATTTGGTCTCAAATAGTCATTTTTCCTTCATCAGTCTTCTCCACCTTTTTTCTTCATCCCTCCATTTTTCTTCTACTCCACCTTTCCTCTCTTCCTCATCTCTCCTCCAGGGTATCTTCTCGGTGACCAACCCCCATGCTGATATTTTCCTGGTGGCCAGAGTGGAGAAGGTCCTACAGAACGGCATTACACACTGTGCTGAGCCCTACATCAAGACTTCAGACATCAACAAGGTGTGTGTGTGTGTGTGTGTGTGTGTGCTTGTGCGCACGCGTGTGTGTGTGTACCTTCAGACATCAACAAGGTGTGTGTGTGCTTGTGCGCACGCGCGTGTGTGTGTGTACCTTCAGACATCAACAAGGTCTTCTACCACCACTGCTCTCTCTCTCACCGTAGTTACTTCTATTGCTATTAATAGACCATGTGTCAGACACAGGACATGCATAACCCCAAAACCACTGTTTAAAAGTTTTAGTAGAGCGTCTCCCTATTATGTCATGTTAAAGTGTCTAGTTTTAACTTATTTTAAACTGAATTGCCTCCCATGTGTTTCCCTATTTTGGTCTTGTTTCCATCATGATTGTTTGAGTAGCTGTGCCACTGTTATAAATCCCGTTATTACCTTTTCATTAACCTGTTACTGTTACATCGTACTCATTCTGCATGTGTGTGTTCCCCTCCAGACAGCCCAGAAGGTGCTGAAGGCTGCCAAGCAGACGTGTCAGCGCCTGGGCCAGTACAGGATGCCCTTCGCCTGGGCTGCCAAGTAAGACACAGCTCTCATACACATCAGATGGAAAACTGTGGAATAATTCACTGACTATTTGGGAAATCATGTTTACTGGGCCTCAGGCAGTGCGGTGATGATTTATTTGGGACCTCAGGTGTCTTCATTTGAATATTCACCTGCGTTTTACTATGTACATCCTCCTTACACGTGAACATGATCCTGTCTCTGTTGTCCCAGGCAAGTGTTTAAAGATGCCCAGGGCAGTCTGGACATGGACGGGAAGTTCTCGCCTCTCTATCGCCAGGACAGCAGCAAGATCTCCACCGATGACCTCATCAAGATGCTGGCTGATATCAGGAAGTGAGTCATCAGTAAGACGTGATGGTTGTGACTGTACACTCTTAGAAAAAAAAGGTGCTATCTAGGGTTATTCAGCTGTCCCCATATAGGAGAACCTTTTGAAAAACCTGTTTTGGTTGCAGTTAGAACCCATTTGGGTTCCACATATAATCTTTCCAAAAGTGTGTGTGTGTGTGTGTGTGTGTGTGTGTGTGTGTGTGTGTGTGTGTGTGTGTGTGTGTGTGTGTGTGTGTGTCTGTAGTCAAAAAGGGTTCTCCTATGGGGACAGCCGGAGAACCCTTTTGGAACCCATTTTTCTAAGAGTGTAGAGTATAGGTGGTTTGGTGTGCTAGTTGTACTACGAACATGTTAGTCAGCATCCTAGTGTCTGTTGGCACTGCAGGTGTACATACTTACATAGTGTTATGACTGTTTCATACACTTTCACCCCTACAGGCCAGAGAAGAGCAAGCTGCAGACTATCCCTGGACAACTGAATGTCACCATCGAGTGTGTGCCTCCGGACTTCTCAAGTGGGTGGTTTCCCCTATTTTCCCTAGTCCGCTGTTTACATTTGACTGAATAATATTGAACGGTTGACTGACAATCGTGCCATATAACATATAATTGGTTGACAGTGCCACTGACGTCCTCCACTGTTCTCCCTCAGACACGGTGACCTCGTCGTACATCCCAGTCAAGCCCTTTGAGGAGAAGTGTGAGAGGGTCTCAGTGGAGATGGAGGAGTTTCTCCCTGAGGAGGCCAAGTACAACTACCCCTTCACTGTCTACAAGAACCACCTGTATATCTATCCCCTGCAGCTGAAATACGACAACCAGAAGACCTTCGCAAAGGTGGGTGAAAGGTGGGAGGGAGATGTGTGTGCAAATAACAACAACAACGCAACATGTAAAGGGTTGGTCCCATGTTTCACGAGCTGATTTAAAGGCCCCAGAAATGTTCCTACACACACAAAAAATAATTTCTCTCAAACGTTGTGCGCAAATGTGTTTATATCCCTGTTAGTGAGCATTTCTCCTTTGCCAAGATAATCCATTCCACCTGACAGGTGTGGCATATCAAGAAGCCAATTAAACAGCATGATAATTACACAGGTGCACCTTGTGCTGGGGACAATCAAAGGCCACTCTAAAATGTGCAGTTGTCACATAAAACAATGCCACTGATGTCTCAAGTTTTGCGGGAGTGTGCAATTGGTATGCTGACCAGAGCTTTTGCCAGAGAATTTTATGTTAATTTCTCTACCATAAGCCGCCTCCAACGTCATTTTAAAGAATTTGGCAGTATGTCCAACCGGACTCACAACCACAGACCACGTGTAGCCACGCCATCCCAGGAACTCCACATCCAGCTTCTTCACCTGCGGGGTAGTCTGAGACCAGCCACCCGGACAGCTGATGAAACTGAGTATTATTTCTGTCTCTAATAAAGCCCTTTTGTGTGGAAAAAAAATAATTCTCATTGGCTGGGCCTGGCTCCCAAGTATGCCCTCCCAGGCCCACCCATGGCTGCACCCCTGCCCAGTCATGTGAAATCAGTAGATCAGGGCCTAATTTATTTATTTAAATTGACTGATTTCCTCATATGAACTGTAACTCAATAAACTGTTGAAATTGTTGCATGTTGCATTTATATTTTTGTTCAGTACACATTGAGTTCAGTGGGTCATTGAGTTTACAGCTCACATTATCACTCACCGACTGTCGTCCTTCCTGGCTTGAGTTATTGTATTGACTGAAGTGTCTTTTATCCTTCCAGGCAAGAAACGTAGCGGTGTGTGTACAGTTCAGAGACTCTGACGAAGAAGGCGCGGCCCCTCTAAAGGTGAGATTTTGGATGGTACTGTAACGTCTGATCTACTGAAAATGACTGGGATCCCCAGGAGTTGACAAAGTTCAAGTCAAACTACAGTGGAGTCGCGGAGGAGAGAAAAGGCCTCTTTACAGAAGCTTAGCCAGTTATTACAGCTGGCAAGGGGAGATATTGAGAGCTCTCTCTCTCTCCTTCTTTCTCTCTCTCCTTCTTTCTCTTTCATTTGCTTAATCTCGTGCTCTTTCTTTCTTTCTTTCTCCTTCTCTCTTTTTCCCTCTATATCTCATGCTCTCTTTCTCCCTCACTCTCTGTTTTTCCCCATCTCTCTCTCTCTCTCTCTCTCTCTCTCTCTCTCGTTGAGGAACATCCGCACACGTTGAATATTTGTGGGTGGGAACCTCCATTCGACGACCATGGAAAAGTTTTTCCCACAGGACAGAATCTCTCACTGTTCACTGCACTCAAACAGGCTTCCACAGAACCAGTGAGAGAGATTATTTATCACACAGTCTGGCTAGGAACAAAGTCTTTTCTCGGGCATAATAAAGTGTTTACAAACAGCAGGGTCGGGCCAACGTCACAGCACACCTCTCCATTTAGCACACAGCGGAAACCAACTAGCACAGTTCCTGGACTTGACACCGGCTCTAGTAGAAGGAGCGATAGCCCATGTCACACTGTGCTGTAGGTTGCTGGAGCTGTATGAATTCATTACGATATTTATTTGATTGTTAAAAACACAAAAGAAACCGCTTCAGGTGGAGACAACATTACATTATATATCAAAAACGACTGCATCAAGGATGAACACACTGAAGCCCAAAGGCTCATTCATTCTGGTCCGCCAATAGTGAGCGTCTGCCTCATTGTGTGTTGCACTGTAGTTTTGCTCCATGGACTTCTATGCTTAACATGTAGGAACAGAGATGTCTCTCAGCCCATTCTGCAGAAAAGACTGAAGATTCCAGTCGGCCCTTCTAGCCAGGGACCGGGCCTACACGCTCACTGTGTAATCATCAGACCACACTTCAGCATGTTGTCGCCGCGGGAACAGGGTTCTGAAGGCACTGCTTTTTCCATGCTGGTACACAACCCGTAATCACATGATCTGAAACAGCATATTCTCCTCTGGAAAGAGGCCAACTATCTCTTAGACCGGGCTGGTCATTTGAGCTCTGCTCACTCGGTCCTTTCTAAGGACCTCCACCACTCGGCATGTCCTCTCAGTTTCCTTTTGAGACAGTACTGATAATTAGGAATGATCAAACATTCCCCTTCAGACTAAGCTGCTCATTTGAGCTCTCCCTTTCTAAGGGCCTCCTTCACACTCTCATACGTTGGTCAATTAGAAAATGACCCAAGGAATCAACATTGTAATTACTGCACTAAATGACCCCCCCCCCACTTCCCTTCTCCTCCTCCTCACTGTGTCCGCCCTGTCAGGATCAATTATCTAGACCTCTGCCTGGACTAGCATTGAGTTTTACCCTCAGTACCTTACCCCACAAAAGGCCTTCCCGTCCAGCCCAGGGTCAGAGGATCTATCTAGGTCAGGGCCACATCACACGCCTGGGCTTGGGCAGCTCAGCCGGCCCCCTCCTCCTTCCCTCTCCTGGGGTCTCCACTCCACTTAGTTTAGTTCTGTTTAAACTCTCACCTACTACATTCTCACCTCCAACTAACTTACACTGGTGAACAAGCTCGTTTTCCCCGTTGTTCGTAGCCGTGGTTTGCTTGTGTTGCAAGTATTTGAGGTGTGATTGTACAGTTCTTTAACAGCATTTCGGTCTAATTATTTCACATTGCTCACAGATTGCTGTCTTCTTACTCACTGACATGCCCATGCAACATCAGCAGATGAGCAGGAGATTAATAATAATGTGTGTGTGTGTGTGTGTGTGTGTGTGTGTTTCAGTGTATCTACGGAAAGCCAGGAGAGACACTCTTCACCACCAGTGCCTGTGCAGCCGTCCTCCACCACAACCAGAGCCCTGAGTTTTACAACGAGGTCAGAGAACAATTTGCGTAATAAACCGGCCTTTTCCCTGATTTGCTATGCCACATCAATTACTCCCTGCAATTGTTACTGTTACTGTTGAGGTCCTCAGTGGCCAAAGTCCAGTCATTAGGGCTCCGTTAATCCTATAATCTAGCCCAGAGCAGGGGCTCTGGACTGGCTCACACTGGGCTGGTCTGATACCCACCAGAGGGAGGGAGAGAGAGAGAGAGGGGTGAGGTCAGGACACTGTCACAGAGACGTTGACTGGGACGGGGGCCATCTGGTCTATGGCATAAGGTTTAGAACCCCACACACACCATCCAAGACCCCTTCACTGTTCTGATCTCTCTGGACTGCTGCTTTGGTAATGAGTTACTTTATCAGCCCTGTTTCAAACAAGATTTTAAGGAGAAGGACCACACTATTCGTTGTGACACATAACCAAGTCATACTAGACCCCAGGTTGGAATTAGTTTAATGAAAGAAGCAAATGTTATTGGATAGGCTCACCGTGTGTCATTTCCTCTGACACAGAGCACACGTGCAGGCAGGCTGAACATTCCACTACTCACCCTTGCTGCCCCCTAGTGGTAAAGATAGGAATCGTTTTGCTTTGCCTTTCTCGTACTATTTCTGAAAGTGAGAAATATGTACCGTTGTATCTAGTTTGATAGGTTTGTGACTCATTCTGGGTTATTTCTAATAGCAGTTCCAGAAGGACTTCTTAGTTTAAAATCTTGGGTCAAGTGCGGTGAGAATTTGAAAACACTAATGTCCATGTTGATCGTGTATCGATCTGTGCAGGTAAAGATTGAGCTGCCGGTCCATGTCCATGAGAAACACCACATCCTCTTTACCTTCTACCACATCAGCTGTGAGATCAGTACCAAGACCAGCACCAAGAAGAGAGAGGGAGTGGAGTCCCTAGGTAAGACTAGGAGCGGGGTGTGTGTGTGTGTGTGTGTGTGTGTGCGCGTGCGTGTGTGTGTGTATCTTCCTCCATTACCTTACCTGTTCATCCCTCCCTCTGTGACAGTGGGCTACTCCTGGGCTCCCCTGTTGCAGGACGGCAGGATGCAGTCCATAGAGCTACAGCTGCCTGTGTCTGCCACCCTGCCCCCAGGATACCTCTATGACAAGACCCAGGACGCCAAGAAGGTACAACCCTCGGTTCACTGGAGAACACCTGGGGTCAAGGAAGAGCTATCCCCTGCTTGTATTCTAGTGACAAATGACTATCGATGACACTGATTTAAAACATTTGGCGAAAGAGTTATTGTGAAAAAGCAGACTACAATCACATTGTTGTATTCGTGTGTTGTCACCCTTACAGTCAGCACCCGATATAAAATGGGTAGAAAACAACAAGCCGCTGTTCAAAGCCAAGACCAATGTAGCGTCAACAATATACCCCCAGGTATGTCTTCCACCTGCCGACATTGAAACAACTTGGCCAAGCTGTTGTGACAAACACGCCATCAGACAGCTGTGTCCTGTGTTTCCCTGTGTAGGATCTGCACCTCCACAAGTTCTTCCAGCACTGCCAGCTGATGAGGTCCTCCTCAGAGGGCAACCCAGCAGAACTCATCAAGTATCTGAAGGTGAGAGAGACGCCTGCTGTGGAGTGTTTTATACCGTCGTGTTGTATTGCTGTCTCTCTGACTTTTTCTCCCCCCTCCCTCGCTCCATTTCTCCCTCCCTCCCTCCCTCCCTCCCTCCCTCCCTCCCTCCCTCCCTCCCTCCCTCCCTCAGTGCCTGCATGCCATGGAGACTAAGGTCATCATTAAGTTCCTCCCCACTGTGCTGATGCAGCTGTTTGAGGTCCTCAACACAGCAACCAAAGAGGCCACCGAAATCGCTGTCAACTCCACCCGGTGAGTCTGACCTCTGACCCTGTGAGGTCATCATGGTCTGACCCCATGACATAGTGACATAGACGCAGTCATGGTTTGTGAAAGTGAGTTACAACTGCTTTTTTTGGGGAAACGTTAATTCAATGGATATTTGCTGCGCTACATAATTATCATAATTGTATTTTTTTATTTCACCTTTATTTAACTAAGCCAGTTAAGAACAAATGATTATTTGCTATGACGATGATAATGTTCTATTCCTTCAGTGTGATTATACACATCGTTTCCCGGTGCCACGAGGAGGGACTGGAAAACTATCTCCGCTCTTTTCTCAAGGTATAACGCCAGGCATCACACACGACAGTCACTAGTGGCCAGAATCAAGCCTAGGATCACAAGGCCTGGTCCTTGCCTTAGCTATGATTATGAAGATGGGTGATGCATTTTCAGTTGAAAGTAATTCCAAAGTTAATGCGTTTCCTTTTTGGGGTTCATGTTGAGCTTGGATCCATTTTTCAGACCATGAAAAGTGATCATGTAAAGGTTGTGTATATTAACGGCTGTCTTTGTGTCGTGTCCCAAGTACGTGTTTGTGAACAACAGCCCAGTGTCTGGGAACTCTGGGACTACTCATGAGGTACTGGCCACCGCCGTCACAGCCATCCTCAAACAGACAGCGGACTTCAACACCAGCAATAAGCTACTCAAGGTGTGTGTGTGTGTGTGTTACCGGAAATCCCCCCCAAATTCTCCGTCGTGGGGACATTTCCCAGGTCCCCACAAGGACAACGGCTATTATAAGCTTAAGGTTTAGGTTAAGGGTTAGGATTACAATTAGGGTTAGGTTTAGGATTAAGGTTAGAGGTTAGGGAAAATAGGATTTTGAATGGAAATAAACTTTAGTTCCCTATAAGGATAGTAAAACATATGTGTGTGTATGTGTCTGTCTGTGTTTGTGTGTGTGTGTGTGTGTTTGTTTGTGTGTGTTTGTGGGTGTGCGTGGGTACTTGGAAATTCCCCAAAATTCTCTGTTGTGGGGACATTTCCCAGGTCCCCACAAGGACAACGGCTATAATAAGCTTAGGAGTTAGGGTTAGTAGCTAAGGTTAGATTTAGAATTAAGGTTAGGGGTTTGGACAAATAGGATTTTTAATGGAAATAAATGTTACTTCCTCATAAGGATAGTAAAACATGTGTGTGTGTGTGAGCCAGCCAGCGTGCATGCTCAATCAGAAAACTGCGATTCCCATACTGACCAGCTGGTGGCACCAGCCACTTGTTCTTTGAAAGAGAATTCCCAACATTATCTATTATCATTATACCCAGGATTATTGGACACTAAGCCCATATTACAGAGCCCAGTGGTGTTTTGACTTTCGTCAGACTGTTGATGTGATCTCTCTTAGTAAGGGTCCGTCCCAAATGGCACCGTGTTCCATTTATAGTGCACTAGTTTTGACCAGGGCTCTGCACAATATAGGGAACATTGTGGTCGAATTGGGACGCATTCTAAATGCTTCACAATTGAGGGGTAGTTCCAACGTCTTCTGTCTCTCATCCTCTTTTCTAGTATTCCTGGTTCTTCTTCGAGACCATGGCCAAGTCCATGGCCCAGTACCTGCAGGAGGGCAACAGGATCAAGGTTGGCAAATGTTCTATTCTGATGAAGGGTTTATCTTGTGTTCCACATGAAGTACGGTGTACACGCAGGCACACACCAGCTATCACTGGCACTCCCTCAGGTGTGGTTACGAAGATTCGAGAGTTCTCTGTCTTGTACATGCAAATGTTTCTCTATCGAGTGCCAGGGCGTTTAAGTTCAGTCTCTCTTTCCTCACCGTGAAAATGTGGCAACGCAGTCTTCCTCATTCGACATCTCTTGTGCGCCACACACCACACTTACACGTTCCCAGAAATAACCCACCCTCCAGCCTCCACTCCCACACAAGTATTTCTGTTCTCCTTTTTATTTTTTACGGAAAGTTTTTAACTTTTAGTTGAGTTGGTGATGGGGATGCTCCTAGTCATACTCTTATCTTGCCAACAGTTTCTAAACAGTCCCAGTAACATCCAGCCTATGGCCTCTACTGCAGCACCTCGAAGATAAACTAAGGTTGCTGAAATAGAGCACAGTAATGTTACAATTGATAGAATGTCCTCTGGCAAAGATGAGGATGTTACAAGCTGTGCACATTTCAGAGAGTTTAACCTCTTCGCCAGCCCTCTATTGGGAAAGCAACCTGTTTCTCAATGAGTAGAAGCGCACACTTCCTATTAGGTAATATGAGATGGATATGTGTATATATATGTATGTATATATATGTCGTTTACTTTGGTCTCATTGAACTGAATATGTTTTACCAGATGCCCCGTGCCCAGAGGTTTCCAGACAGTTTCCACCAGGCCCTACAGTCCCTGCTACTGTCCATCATGCCTCACATCACCATCCGCCATGTTGAGATTCCCGAGGAGGCCCGCTGTGTCAACCTCAGCCTGGCTGGCTTCATCAAGGTCAGGCCCCCATACACTACAGGCCCCCCCCCCCTGTATATTACCTGAACCACACAGGACAGAAATAATACCAAATACATTATCGCTGCTCGGGAAGAAGAAAAAAAAGAAGGAATTTACTGTTGATATCACAGGCGGTTGGTGGCACCTTAATTGGGAGAGGATGAGCTCGTGGTGATGGCTGGAGCGGAGTCAGTGGAATGGTGTCAAATACATCAAACACTTGGTTTCCATGTGTTGGATGCCATTTTGTTGGCTCCGTTCCAGCCGTTATTATGAGCCGTCCTCCCCTCAGCAGCCTGCTGTGGTTTGATAATGTAGGTCCAGGTCGAACAACAAACTCCCTTCCGATAGCAACGGTGAGGTGTGGTGAACTCCGTGCACTGCAAGTCAAGCACTGTATATGAAAGATGGTCTTGGTGTGCTTAGTTGGTTAGTCCTGGTCTTGGTTAGTCCTCCTCCTAATCTGTGGTCCCCTTCCACAGCGCTGTCTCACCTTCATGAACAGAGGCTTTGGCTTCAGCCTGGTCAACGACTACATGTGTGGCTTCACCATTAAAGACCCCAAGGTACTGGACAATAGCAACAACCTCTCTACCATTCTCTACCATGTCTGATTATGTATTCCTAATGCAACAGTGGAACAACAACACAGCCCTGTATACAGGCCTCTATTGACAGTACATGTGTTGTGTGGGGCACTGGTAGTCATATTAATGCTTCAGCGCATTTGACTAACTGATTCAAATCAACACAACATTTTATGGAAATGTTGATGGAAATCCTCTCATCTTTTTTTATTTTTAGGATGGAAAAAAGAACATCTTGTTTGTTTGATCTTGTTTTGTAATACTGGAGTTGTTTGTTGACCGACAGGTCTTGACCGAGATGAAGTTTGACTTCCTCATGACGGTGTGTAACCACGAGCACTACATCCCGCTTAACCTGCCCATGGCTTTTGGACGTACCAAGCTCCAGAGAGTTCAGGGTAGGCTGCTCTCTCGCCATGCGCCTCTGTCCTGTCAACTCCCTACCTGCATTTGCTCCCTGCCACCGCCACACACGTACTCCTGGGAAATTAGGCCTTCCTGTTCTGCACTGCTGCTGGTTTTCCTTTACCTAAAGGGACATTTCACCACTTTTCAACCTGATATTCATCCTCAATATCAAATGAAGTGTTATTTGTCACACGCGCCGAATACAACAGGTGTTGTCCTTACAGTGAAATACTTACTTACAAGCCCTTAACCAACAATGCCGTTTTAAGAGAAATACCTGTTAAGTAAAACAAAAACAAAAAATGGATAAGTAAAAAATAAGAAATAAAAGTAACAAATAATTAAAGAGCAGCAGTAAAATAACAATAGCATGGCTATATATACAGGGCGTACCGGTACGAGTTTGAGTTTGAAAAGTGGTGAAATTTCCCTTTAATGTATCAATTATTGTAACTGAATTGCAAAAACCAGTATATATTACGAAGACCAAAGCTGTGCTCCTATGATCTGTTACATCACCCTCACCTACAAACCACAACCCCCCACTAATCTGCCTCATTGGTTTGGCCCACTCACCAGTTCACACACAAGTCTATTACAGAGCAAAACATGTGGAGTCCAGCAAAAGGAGGGTTGTAACAGGAATTCTATGAATGTTTTTCACCCCACCACAGCCATAGTGTGTTCTGATAAAACTAATGCATGGTATGTTCATTTAATTTCCTAATTTTTCTCCTCCCTTTTGTTTTGTTTTGCTTGTGGTCGTTAGATTTTATTTCGTACGCGACGGAGATTTTTGGCGCAGTAGGTAGGTGATGCCTCCACAACATCAACCGACACGTTTGCAGTTTGAACGCCAACTGACACCGCACGCCACTAACCAACCCATTTCTGCTAGCCCCGTCTATCCAGGATTCTCATTAATTCACTCTTCATGATTGCTAACATCCTCCATACCACCTGCTTTGGCCAGTGCTTTGTAGTGGCCTGGAGTTTGTCACACTTCTTGCTGGCTTGGATCGTGGAAATCAAATTAATTTTCTTCTCTTGAATGTTTTGATTGATGATTTCAGACCTGAAAGACGAGGGGAGAGTCTTTCATGCTGCCTCTGCCTGTGGGACTACTGCATTCTTTCTCTCTCTCTCACTTCTTCACTTCTCTCTGCCTTCTCCCTCTCTCTCTCACTCTCTCTCTCTCAACCTTCACCTCTCTCTCTCTGCCTTCTCTCTCTCTCTTTCTTTCTCTCACTCTCTCTCTGCCTTCACTTCTCTCTCTCTGCCTTCTCTCTCTGCCTTTTCCTCTCCTCCTCTCTCTCTCTTTCTCTCTCTCTTTCTTTCTCTCTCTCTGCCTTCACTTCTCTCTCTCTGCCTTCTCTCTCTGCCTTTTCCTCTCCTCCTCTCTCTCTCTTTCTCTCTCTCTCTTTCTTTCTCTCTCTGCCTTCACTTCTCTCTCTCTGCCTTCTCTCTCTGCCTTTTCCTCTCTCTCTATCTCTCTCTCTCCCTCTCTCTCGCTCTTCTTTCTCTCTCTCTGCCTTCTCTCTCTGCCTTCACTTCTCTCTATGCATTCTCTCTCTGCCTTCTCTCTCTCTTTATTTCTCTCTTTCTTTCTCTCACTCTCTCTGCTTTCACTTCTCTCTCTCTCTGACTTCTCTCTCTACCTTCTCCTCTCTCTCTCTCTCTGACTTCACTTCTCTCTCTCACTTTCTGTCTCTCACTCTCTCTCTGCCTTCACTTCTCCTCTCTCTCTCTGCCTTCTCTCTGCCTTTTCCTCTCCTCTCCTCTCTCTCTCTCTTTCTTTCTCTCATTCTGCCTTTACTTCTCTCTCTGCATTCTCCTCTCTCTCTCTCACCCTATCTCTCTCTCTCTCTACCTTCTCCTCTCTCTCTCTCTCTCTGACTTCACTTTCTGTCTCTCACTCTCTCTCTGCCTTCACTTCTCCTCTCTCTCTCTGCCTTCTCTCTGCATTTTCCTCTCCTCTCTCTCTCTTTCTTTCTCTCATTCTGCCTTTACTTCTCTCTCTGCATTCTCCTCTCTCTCTCTCTCTCTCTCTCTCTCTCTCTCTTTGCCTTCTCTTCTCTCTATCTCTGCCTTCTCTCTGCCTTCTCCTCTCCCTCTCACGCTCTCTATATCCCCCCCCTCTCTCTCTCTCTCTCTCTCTCTCTCTCTCTCTCTCTCTCTTTGCCTTCTCTTCTCTCTATCTCTGCATTCTCTCTGCCTTCTCCTCTCCCTCTCACGCTCTCTATACCCCCCCCCTCTCTCTCTCTCTCTCTCTCTCTCTCTCTCTCTCTCTCTCTCTCTCTCTCTCTCTCTCTCTCTCTCTCTCTTTCTCTGTCTATCATTCCAAATCTCTAGTCTTCTTAGTCCTATCTGACTCTTGTAAATCACCATTAACAGTTCAGAGAGAAACTGAGGGGAAATCAGAAAACAACCTGTGTGGGATTATTTAAACAAATTTCTTAAACACACAATATTTAATCAATAACACTCACATCTTATATTTTACTGTAGTGGAGAGATGTCTTTGGCTTAAACCTACACATAAAGCCTACACCTCTAAACATGTTATATACATTTTTACATTTGATATACACAGGTACCTACCAAAATAATGGAAACACTTAAGTAAATGAGGAGTACAAAGTATATTGAAAGCAGGTGCTTCCACACAGGTGTGGTTCCTGAGTTTATCAAGCAATTAACATCCCATCATGCTCAGGGCCATGTATAAAAATGCTAGGCAGGCCATTATTTTGGCTACCATAGCTATAGGATGACAATGCCCCTCTCCACAGGGCACGAGTGGTCACTGACTGGTTTGATGAGTATGAAAACGATGTGCACCAATTGCCATGGCCATCTCAGTCACCAGATTTCAACCCAATTGAACACTTATGGGAGATTTTGGAGCTGCGCCTGAGACAGCGTTTTCCAACACCATCAACAAAGCACCAAATTATGGAATTTCTCATGGAAGAATGGTGTCGCATCCTTCCAATAGAGTTCCAGTCAATTGTAAAATCTATGCCAAAATGCTTTGAAGCTGTTCTGCCTCATGGTTTATTTTTTTGGGGTTCATCCTCTCACAGGTTTTTCTCTCATTTCCCTCATTAGAGATGATGGTGTTTGTCTGATTTCCCTCATTAGAGGTGGTGGTGTTTGTCTGATTTCCCTCATTAGAGGTGATAGTGTTTGTCTGATTTCCCTCATTAGAGGTGATAGTGTTTGTCTGATTTCTCTCATTAGAGGTGGTGGTGTTTCTCTCATTTCCCTCATTAGAGGTGGTGGTGTTTCTCTCATTTCCCTCATTAGAGGTGGTGGTGTTTCTCTCATTTCCCTCATTCGAGGTGGTGGTGTTTCTCTGATTTCCCTCATTAGAGGTGGTGGTGTTTCTCTCATTTCCCTCATTAGAGGTGGTGGTGTTTCTCTCATTTCCCTCATTAGAGGTGGTGGTGTTTCTCTCATTTCCCTCATTAGAGGTGGTGGTGTTTCTCTCATTTCCCTCATTAGAGAGGTGGTGTTTGTCTGATTTCCCTCATTAGAAGTGGTAGTGTTTCTCTCATTTCCCTCATTAGAGGTGGTGGTGTTTGTCTGATTTCCCTCATTAGAGGTGGTATTGTTTCTCTCATTTCCCTCATTAGAGGTGGTGGTGTTTCTCTCATTTCCCTCATTAGAGGTGGTGGTGTTTCTCTCATTTCCCTCATTAGAGGTGGTGGTGTTTCTCTCATTTCCCTCATTAGAGGTGGTGGTGTTTCTCTCATTTCCCTCATTCGAGGTGGTGGTGTTTCTCTCATTTCCCTCATTAGAGGTGGTGGTGTTTCTCTCATTTCCCTCATTAGAGGTGGTAGTGTTTGTCTGATTTCCCTCATTAGAGGTGATAGTGTTTGTCTGATTTCCCTCATTAGAGGTGATAGTGTTTGTCTGATTTCTCTCATTAGAGGTGGTGGTGTTTCTCTCATTTCCCTCATTAGAGGTGGTGGTGTTTCTCTCATTTCCCTCATTAGAGGTGGTGGTGTTTCTCTCATTTCCCTCATTAGAGAGGTGGTGTTTGTCTGATTTCCCTCATTAGAAGTGGTAGTGTTTCTCTCATTTCCCTCATTAGAGGTGGTGGTGTTTGTCTGATTTCCCTCATTAGAGGTGGTATTGTTTCTCTCATTTCCCTCATTAGAGGTGGTGGTGTTTCTCTCATTTCCCTCATTAGAGGTGGTGGTGTTTCTCTCATTTCCCTCATTAGAGGTGGGGGTGTTTCTCTCATTTCCCTCATTAGAGGTGGTGGTGTTTCTCTCATTTCCCTCATTAGAGGTGGTGGTGTTTCTCTCATTTCCCTCATTAGAGGTGGTGGTGTTTCTCTCATTTCCCTCATTAGAGAGGTGGTGTTTGTCTGATTTCCCTCATTAGAAGTGGTAGTGTTTCTCTCATTTCCCTCATTAGAGGTGGTGGTGTTTGTCTGATTTCCCTCATTAGAGGTGGTATTGTTTCTCTCATTTCCCTCATTAGAGGTGGTGGTGTTTCTCTCATTTCCCTCATTAGAGGTGGTGGTGTTTCTCTCATTTCCCTCATTAGAGGTGGTGGTGTTTCTCTCATTTCCCTCATTAGAGGTGGTGGTGTTTCTCTCATTTCCCTCATTAGAGGTGGTGGTGTTTCTCTCATTTCCCTCATTAGAGGTGGTAGTGTTTGTCTGATTTCCCTCATTAGAGGTGGTGGTGTTTGTCTGATTGCCCTCATTAGAGGTGATTGGTGTTTGTCTGATTTCCCTCATTAGAGGTGATTGGTGTTTGTCTGATTTCCCTCATTGGAGGTGGTGGTGTTTCTCTCATTTCCCTCATTGGAGGTGGTGGTGTTTCTCTCATTTCCCTCATTGGAGGTGGTGGTGTTTCTCTCATTTCCCTCATTGGAGGTGGTGGTGTTTCTCTCATTTCCCTCATTGGAGGTGGTGGTGTTTCTCTCATTTCCCTCATTGGAGGTGGTAGTGTTTTGCATTGGAGAAAAAGGTTGCTGAGTCAGTGTGTTCAACATGCGATGTTGTCACATTCCTCCCTGGAATTTGTCAGACACATCGTTCCATGAGTGAAACAACAGGATATCTACCATGTCACTTGAATGCTACCAGTCAGATTGAAGTCAAAGATGCACCCCTTTATATTACAGCACGGTAGTCTGCACCTGCTGCTAGTACCCGTATGTGTTCCCTATGTAGTGCACTGCTTTTGGCCAGGGAATAGGGTAGGGTGTGATTTAGGGCATGACCTAACCATGTTGACCTATGACCCCAGATCAGAGCCTGGAGTCTGCGCTGACGGAGGATTACTGTAAGAACCACTTCCTGGTTGGTCTGCTGCTGAGGGAGGTGGCCGAGGCCCTGCAGGGGTCACCAGAGGTCAGACAGCTGGCCGTGGCCGTCCTGAAGAACCTGCTCATCAAACACGCCATGGACGACCGTTACACCCAGTACAAGGTGAGGAGGAGGAGGAGACAGACCACTACACCAATAGAATATGAGGAGGAGAGACAGACAGACCACTACACCAATACAATATGAGGAGGGAGGAGACAGTCAGACTGCTACACCAGTACAAGTGAGGAGGGAGGAGACAGTCAGACTGCTACACCAGTACAATATGAGGAGGGGGGAGACAGTCAGACTGCTAAACCAGTACAATGTGTGGAGGGGGGAGACAGTCAGACTGCTACACCAGTACAAGGTGAGGAGGGGGGAGACAGACAGACCACTACACCAATACAATATGAGGAGGAGAGACAGACAGACCACTACACCAATACAATATGAGGAGGAGAGACAGACAGACCACTACACCAATAGAATATGAGGAGGGGGGAGACAGACAGACCACTACACCAATACAATATGAGGAGGGAGGAGACAGTCAGACTGCTACACCAGTATAATGTGTGGAGGGGGGAGACAGTCAGACTGCTACACCAGTACAAGGTGAGGAGGGGGGAGACAGTCAGACTGCTACACCTGTACAATGTGAGGAGGGGGGAGACAGTCAGACTGCTATACCAATACAATATGAGGAGGGGGGAGACAGTCAGACTGCTACACCAGTACAAGGTGAGGAGGGGGGAGACAGTCAGACTGCTACACCAGTACAAGGTGAGGAGGGGGGAGACAGTCAGACTGCTACACCTGTACAATGTGAGGAGGGGGGAGACAGACAGACTGAGGAGGGGGGGCGGGAGGAGGGGGGAGACAGACAGACTGCTACACCAGTACAATGTGAGGAGGGGGGAGACAGTCAGACTGCTACACCAGTACAAGGTGAGGAGGGGGGAGACAGTCAGACTGCTACACCAGTACAAGGTGAGGAGGGGGGAGACAGACAGACCACTACACCAATACAATATGAGGAGGAGAGACAGACAGACCACTACACCAATACAATATGAGGAGGGAGGAGACAGTCAGACTGCTACACCAGTACAATGTGTGGAGGGGGGAGACAGTCAGACTGCTACACCAGTACAATATGAGGAGGGGGGAGACAGACAGACTGCTACACCAGTACAATGTGAGGAAGGGGGAGACAGTCAGACTGCTACACCAGTACAAGGTGAGGAGGGGGGAGACAGACAGACTGCTAAACCAGTACAAGGTGAGGAGTAGGGAGACAGACAGACCACTACACCAATACAATATGAGGAGGGAGGAGACAGTCAGACTGCTACACCAGTACAATGTGAGGAAGGGGGAGACAGTCAGACTGCTACACCAGTACAATGTGAGGAAGGGGGAGACAGTCAGACTGCTACACCAGTACAATGTGTGGAGGGGGGAGACAGTCAGACTGCTACACCAGTACAAGGTGAGGAGGGGGGAGACAGTCAGACTGCTACACCTGTACAATGTGAGGAGGGGGGAGACAGACAGACTGAGGAGGGGGGGCGGGAGGAGGGGGGAGACAGACAGACTGCTACACCAGTACAATGTGAGGAGGGGGGAGACAGACAGACTGCTACACCAGTACAATGTGAGGAGGGGGGAGACAGTCAGACTGCTACACCAGTACAATGTGTGGAGGGGGGAGACAGTCAGACTGCTACACCAGTACAAGGTGAGGAGGGGGGAGACAGTCAGACTGCTACACCTGTACAATGTGAGGAGGGGGGAGACAGTCAGACTGCTACACCAGTACAATGTGTGGAGGGGGGAGACAGTCAGACTGCTACACCAGTACAAGGTGAGGAGGGGGGAGACAGTCAGACTGCTACACCAGTACAATGTGTGGAGGGGGGAGACAGTCAGACTGCTACACCAGTACAAGGTGAGGAGGGGGGAGACAGTCAGACTGCTACACAAGTACAAGGTGAGGAGGGGGGAGACAGTCAGACTGCTACACCAGTACAATGTGAGGAAGGGGGAGACAGTCAGACTGCTACACCAATACAATGTGAGGAGGGGGGAGACAGTCAGACTGCTACACCAGTACAAGGTGAGGAGGGGGGAGACAGACAGACTGCTACACCAGTACAAGGTGAGGAGGGGGGAGACAGACAGACTGCTACACCAGTACAATGTGAGGAAGGGGGAGACAGTCAGACTGCTACACCAATACAATGTGAGGAGGGGGGAGACAGTCAGACTGCTACACCAGTACAAGGTGAGGAGGGGGGAGACAGTCAGACTGCTACACCAGTACAATGTGAGGAAGGGGGAGACAGTCAGACTGCTACACCAATACAATGTGAGGAGGGGGGAGACAGTCAGACTGCTACACCTGTACAATGTGAGGAGGGGGGAGACAGTCAGACTGCTACACCAGTACAAGGTGAGGAGGGGGGAGACAGACAGACTGCTACACCAGTACAATGTGAGGAAGGGGGAGACAGTCAGACTGCTACACCAATACAATGTGAGGAGGGGGGAGACAGTCAGACTGCTACACCAGTACAAGGTGAGGAGGGGGGAGACAGACAGACTGCTACACCAGTACAATGTGAGGAGGGGGAGACAGACAGACTGAGGAGGGGGGGCGGGAGGAGGGGGGAGACAGACAGACTGCTACACCAGTACAACGTGAGGAGGGGGGAGACAGTCAGACTGCTACACCAGTACAAGGTGAGGAGGGGGGAGACAGACAGACTGCTACACCAGTACAATGTGAGGAGGGGGAGACAGACAGACTGAGGAGGGGGGGCGGGAGGAGGGGGGAGACAGACAGACTGCTACACCAGTACAACGTGAGGAGGGGGGAGACAGTCAGACTGCTACACCAGTACAAGGTGAGGAGGGGGAGACAGACTGAGGAGGGGGTGCGTGAGGAGGGGGGAGACAGACAGGCTGCTACACCAGTACAAGGTGAGGAGGGGGGAGACAGACAGACTGCTACACCAGTACAAGGTGAGGAGGGGGGAGACAGACAGACTGAGGAGGGGGGGCGGGAGGAGGGGGGAGACAGACAGACTGCTACACCAGTACAACGTGAGGAGGGGGGAGACAGTCAGACTGCTACACCAGTACAAGGTGAGGAGGGGGAGACAGACTGAGGAGGGGGTGCGTGAGGAGGGGGGAGACAGACAGGCTGCTACACCAGTACAAGGTGAGGAGGGGGGAGACAGACAGACTGCTACACCAGTACAAGGTGAGGAGGGGGGAGACAGACAGACTGCTACACCAGTACAAGGTGAGAGCAACAGTCTGAGTGAGTGAGTGACAGAGTGAGTGACAGAGTGAGCGAGAGAGAGCTCATTATCGGTAAAGAAACGTCACCCTGTAACACAATGAAAGGCTATAGGCTGTTTCTAAAGGGATATTTAATAGTAAAGCAGAAAGGCGAGGGGGGAGAGATGGAAAAAAAACTTTTTTTTTTTTTAAAACCTCAAATAAACAACAAGTGAAACATTTCCTGAATTGCAGCAAAGTTCTCCTGCAACCAGGTGATCAAATTAAGATCCTACATCTGTACTTTTTAATATAGGTTATATAAAGGGTAATGAACCGTGTTCATAGAGCAGCGGGGGACACAGTCCGAGTCGCTGTTGCTCTTTGGGAAAATAGAGGCTAGTAAATGAATAACTAGACTAGTTAACTAGAGTAAGGAGTGTTCACTGTTTCCACAGACCCAAGATAAGAAGAAATCGGTTATGCAAATCCACACTAGATCCAAATAGTCTCTGGCAGCGAAGCATTGTGTTGATAGAAAGGCCAGCTTTCGAATAGCCCCTCTCTAATGATACAGTAGATAATAGTTGTTTTGGTTGACACAGTTGTACTGTTTGTTATGGGTCACTGTTCCATAGACCACACAGATCCTGTTGGCGTGCTAACAACACACTGTGTATGCAAATGGAACAACAATAAAGATTGTTGGAAAAAGACATTCACTTTTTACACCCCCCCTCTCTGTATGTCAGAATCAGCAGGCCCGTATCTGTCTACTGTACCTGCCACTGCTGGAGCTGCTCTACCAGAACCTCAAACAGCTGTCTGCCCAGCATCACACCTCTAGCCCCGGCCTGGGCTTCACCGTGAGTCCCCCACCTACCTTCCACCCCTGGAGGTCCTGGTTTAGTCTATCTGCTCTCATGATATATCAGTCATATATTGGCGTTTTCGAGTTTGGATGAAAATTATGAATTGAAATTAAAGTTTATTTCCTGATTTGACTGAATTGAAATAGAATGGACCCCTACCCTTGTTGTCCTGTGCTCTTCCAGGGCTCCAGAGATGACTTGAGATCAACCGGCTTGATGGACAGCCGCAGGACCAGCACGGCCATCGATAAGGACCACGGTTAGTGTGACGTCTGTCCTCAATGTGTTAACCCCTGCCGACAGTAGGTGCAGGAGATTATTCATGAAGATAAATAAGGGTACGTTAGAATTGTAATTTCCCATCAGAATTTTGCTTTGATGTTTGGGAACTGGCGGTAAAATAGGTGTTTTATTGTCCATTTGGTTAGAACGGAAATTCTCCGTCTGCCATTTTCCCAAACCCACACACCACAGGAGGCTGGTGAGGGCAGAACGTGTGGAATGGAGTAAGTAAACAAAAGGATATTAAACACATGGTTCCCATGTGTTTGATACCATTCCATCCATCCCGTCCTCCCCAATCAAATCAAATCAAATTGATTTATATAGCCCTTCGTACATCAGCTGATATCTCAAAGTGCTGTACAGAAACCCAGCCTAAAACCCCAAACAGCAAGCAATGCAGGTGTAGAAGCACGGTGGCTAGGAAAAACTCCCTAGAAAGGCCAAAACCTAAGAAGAAACCTAGAGAGGAACCAGGCTATGTGGGGTGGCCAGTCCTCTTCTGGCTGTGCCGGGTGGAAATTATAACAGAACATGGCCAAGATGTTCAAATGTTCATAAATGTCCAGCATGGTCCAATAATAATAAGGCAGAACAGTTGAAACTGGAGCAGCAGCACGGCCAGGTGGACTGGGGACAGCAAGGAGTCATCATGTCAGGTAGTCCTGAGGCATGGTCCTAGGGCTCAGGTCCTCAGAGAGAGAAAGAAAGAGAGAATTAGAGAGAGCACACTTAAATTCACACAGGACACCGAATAGGACAGGAGAAGTACTCCAGATATAACAAACTGACCCTAGCCCCCCGACACATAAACTACTGCAGCATAAATAAATACTGGAGGCTGAGACAGGAGGGGTCAGGAGACACTGTGGCCCCATCCGAGGACATCCCCGGACAGGGCCAAACAGGAAGGATATAACCCCACCCACTTTGCCAAAGCACAGCTCCCAACCACCAACTTACCATCCTGAGACAAGGCCGAGTATAGCCCACAAAGATTCAGACGCCACCTGTGCAACACACACACACTGAGAGGCACGGTGTCAACCGCGGGTTAGCGCCTCTAGATAGATATTTATTGGGGTTAAGTGCCATGCTCAAGGCCACAACAGTAATGGTAGTCATTCTTCTGTATTTCCTGGCCTGGGACTTGAACCAGCAACCTCTCCGAATCCTTTACTGATCCACATCTTTAAACCCCCCCCCCAAAAAAAAACACACAAAAAAACATCTTAGAAGCTATGTGAACATGTGTCTCTGTACTCCCCAGGCCCAGTAGCTCAGAACGGCCACTTGGTGAGGAGGGAGGACTCCAGAGGATCTCTGTTCATGGATCCCAGCACTCCAGATAGCTCTGAGGTAAGAAACAGAGAGTGTTGGATGGGCCAATACAAATAAGAAAAATAAAAAGAGAATATGGCACCATATTCCCTATATAGTGCACTACTTTTGACCAGGGCACATAGGGCTCTGGTCAAAAGTAGTGTACTATGTAGGGAATAGGGTGCGATTTGGGACAGAACCAGAGGGAACGCCATAAGTCAAGTTCAGTAGAGCACATCGTAACAGAACAGTCAAATTGAATATGACGCTCTACATCCTGTTCCGTTAAAAAAATAAACATGATATGAACTGATAAAAGATCTTATTTGTTGTGTTTCGTTTGGGTCATTTCTCCAACACTTGCAAGCCTTTATTATTTATTGTAGCGATATACACTGTGTATACCAAACATTAGGAACACCTTCCTGATATTGAGTTGCACCCCCCTGTTTTGCCCTCAGAACAGCCTCAATTTGTCGGGGCATGGACTCTACAAGGTGTCAAAGTGTTCCACAGGGATGCTGGTCCATGTTGACTCCAATGCTTCCCACAGTTGTGTCAAGTTGGCTGAATGTCCTCTGGGTGGTGGACCATTCTTGGTTCACACAGGAAATTGTTGACCGTGGAAAAACTCAGCACTGTTGCAGTTCTTGACACAAACCGGTGCGCCTGGCTTCTACTACCATACAACGTTCAAAGGCCCTTACAGTTTTTGTCTTCCCCATTCACCCTTTGAATGGCACACATACACAATCTCAATTGTCTCAAGGCTTAAAAATCCTTCTTTAACATGTCTCCTCTCCTTCATCTACACTGATTGAAGTGGATTTAACAAGAGACATCAATAAGGGATCATAGCTTTCACCTGGATTCACCAGTCTATGTCATGGAAAGAGCAGGTGTTCTTAATGTTTTGTATAATCAGTGTAGAAACCACACGTTGGATTGTGATGGAGATGAGGATTAGCATAATTGATTACATTAAAAAAGTAATAAGACATCATTTGAATCATCCTTTTTCTTACTCATATGGCAGCTTTTCCCAAACTAGGGGTTGCGACCCGATGTGTTGTCAGCTGATTTGAAAGTGGGGTCGCGAGAGAAACTCAGAAACAAAAACAAAAAATGTGCCGCTTGGTTGTAAAAAAAAAAATAAAAAGCGATTTCTGTTTTCTCCCTTCAAACGTGGATCTAACTTTTGAACGGTTGGAGCTACAGCATAAGCTATTATGACCCCAATCCTGAAAGCTAAGACTCTCGGGAACAAGTACAATGCTCACAAGCCGCCACAGGACTCTTTAGAATAGAGTGGACAGGACCAGACCACAAATCAGACTGGGGGGAAAAGAACATTGTCAATGAAAGCAATGATGGTGTTATTTTGTACACAGAAGATCATAGATCAAGATCATAGATCATAGATCATAGATCAAGATCATGAACTTCATATGCATTGTGTGCTTCAGATGCATTCATTGTGTTTACTTGATAGCTACCTACACAAATATCTAGCTAGAACAAAGTGTTAATAAGATAACAATTCCTTAAAAAGATTTAAAAGCAATACAAATAAAAGTTGTCCAGTTACTTCAAACCATGCTTCCTTGAGATGAAAGTACTGTCAGACTGATTTGTAATACACTGTCATAGCCCCAAATAAAGAAGTTAACATTGGCTGTTGATTATATCACCTTTTTTTTATAGTGGGGGTCGCGAAATTGCTTTGATATCAAAATTAGGTAACAGGCCAAAAAAGTTTGAACCCCTGTCATATAGTAGGACTAAGTGCCACTGCTTCAAATTATTGTCTTTATTTTTTGGTGGTATGAATAAATGCCACTGTGTTTTCTTCCTCTGTGGTGTTTCTCCCCACAGCTCCACAGAAGGGGCTCTGAGGTGAGAGACAGACAAAGAGAGCATGATATCATATAAGTTTTGTTCCCTGTCAGATATTGATGTTTGGTCATTTAGATTTGTTATTCAAAAATATAACATATGTTTTTAGTTGAAAGTTTATAGTTAGGATTTTATTTAACGGAGGGGAGGGACCATACGTCCATGTTTTCTTACTCTGTGGTGTCCCTCCCTGCCACTGTTTCTGATACCATGTTTTCTTCCTCTATGGTGTATTGTCCTCCAGCTCCACCGGCGGGGCTCCACTATGAGCAGCAGTACTACTCTCCCTCCCATAGGCAGACTGGGCCACTATGAGATCAAAGGACTGCTTCTGTGTTTCCTTCACATCGTCAGGACCGTCTCAGACGGTCAGTCAGCAACACAATATTAAATACATGTAGAACACATACCAAGGTTGGGGTCAATTTGATTTCAGTTCCAGCCATTTCAGAAAGTAAACCAAATTCCAATTCTAAATTTTCCTCATTAAAAAGCATTGAAGAGAATTGTAATTGGAACGTCAGTGTACTTCCTGGATTGACTAGAATTTATAAGCAAATGGCCCCAACCCTGACACATACTGTAGTATGTGCAATATGTTACAGTATCTCTATGGTCAGCGCCACACAGTCACTTCTCTCTATTTGGGGTTTGATGATGCATACCTAGACACTGAATGAATGCACTGTATATCCTATGTTGTGTTCATTTGACCTATATTATAGCTATCCTATTATTATTCCTATATTCAAACATTTTCATTGGCCTCATCTGTGGAATTTCTGACTGTTGTGCGGTTTAAGCAGACATCGGTGTGCTACTTGGTGCACTACTTTTGGCCAGGGCCTGTTCAAAAGTAATGCACTACAAAGGCAGTATGGTGTAATTTGGGACGCAGACCTGGTCATTGTGTAATCTTCTGGTTGTTTCTGCCTGTTGACCTGCTACAGAAGCTCTCTTAGTGTCTGTCACTCTCCTGTTGTGTCTCTGTCTCTAGACAACCTGCTGGCCTACTGGAACAAGGTCAATCCTCAGGACATCATCAACTTCCTCAGTCTACTGGAGTGAGTACAAGATCATTATCTTATATTCGCTGTGTGGATGAAGGACTAGAATATAATAGGTTATATTCGCTGTGTGGATGCAGGACTAGAATATAATAGGTTATATTCGCTGTGTGGATGCAGGACTAGAATATAATAGGTTATATTCGCTGTGTGGATGCAGGACTAGAATATAGTAGGTTATATTCGCTGTGTGGATGCAGGACTAGAATAGAGTAGGTAATATTATCTTGTGTGGATGCAGGATTAGAATATAGTAGGTTATATTCGCTGTGTGGATGCAGGATTAGAATATAATAGGTTATATTCGCTGTGTGGATGCAGGATTAGAATAGAGTAGGTAATATTATCTTGTGTGGATGCAGGATTAGAATATAGTAGGTTATATTCGCTGTGTGGATGCAGGATTAGAATATAGTAGGTTATATTTGCTGTGTGGATGCAGGACTAGAATATAGTAGGTTATATTTGCTGTGTGGATGCAGGATTAGAATAGAGTAGGTAATATTATCTTGTGTGGATGCAGGATTAGAATATAGTAGGTTATATTCGCTGTGTGGATGCAGGATTAGAATATAATAGGTTATATTCGCTGTGTGGATACAGGATTAGAATATAGTAGGTTATATTCGCTGTGTGGATGCAGGATTAGAATATAGTAGGTTATATTCGCTGTGTGGATGCAGGACTAGAATATAATAGGTTATATTCGCTGTGTGGATGCAGGATTAGAATATAGTAGGTTATATTCGCTGTGTGGATGCAGGATTAGAATATAGTAGGTTATATTCGCTGTGTGGATGCAGGATTAGAATATAATAGGTTATATTCGCTGTGTGGATGCAGGATTGGAATATAGTAGGTTATATTCGCTGTGTGGATGCAGGATTAGAATATAGTAGGTTATATTCGCTGTGTGGATGCAGGATTAGAATATAATAGGTTATATTCGCTTGTGTGGATGCAGGATTAGAGTCAGGAAATTTTCCTGATCATACACCCTGCCCAGGACAAACCCTGAGCTCTAGCCCTTAAACTAGTTGTTAATGTCAGAATAAGGTGTGTGTGTGCGTGCGTGTGTGTGTGTGTGTGTGTGTGAGCACGTGTGCACAGGCAATCGTTTTTTAACACAGCCACTATTTGCAAATAAATTCATAAAAAATCCTACAATGTAATTTTCTGTATTTTTTTTCTTCTCATTTTGTCTGTCATGGTTGAAGTGTACCTATGATGAAAATTACAGGCCTCTCATCTTTTTAAGTGGGAGAACTTGCACAATTGGTGGCTGACTAAATACTGTTTTGCCCCACTATATGCACGCACCACTTTATATATATTTTTTTATAACAAGTAGTTTTTTTCCATTTCACTTCACCACTTTGAACTATTTTGTGTAAGTCCATTACATGAAATCCAAATAAAAATCCATTTTAATTACAGGTTGTAATGCAACAAAATAGGAAAAACGCCAAGGGGATGAATACTTTTGCAAGGAACTGTATGTTAACCCTTCGGAATTACCTGGATTTCTGCATAAATTAGTCATCAAATTTGATCTAATGACTTCTCCAAAAACAAATTGGAGTCAGGAGTTAGCTAACCTCTGGAGTCCAATCAATGAGACGAGATTGGAGATGTTGGTTAGAGCTGCCTTGCCCGATAAACACTCACAAAATTGGAGTTTTTTATTCACAAGAAGCATTGCCTCATAGTAACCATGCCTCAAACGAAAGAGATCTCAGAAGACCTAAGATTAAGAATTGTTGACTTGCATGAAGCTGGAAAGGGTTACAAAAGTATCTCTAAAAACCTTGACGTTCATCAGTCCACAGTAAGACAAATTGTCTATAAATGGAGAAAGTTCAGCACTGTTGCTACTTTCCCTAGGAGTGGCCGTCCTGCAAGTGCACGGCGCAGAATGCTCTGAGGTTAAGAAGAATCCTAGAGAGTCAGCTGAAGACTTACAGAAATCTCTGGAACATGCTAACATCTCTCTTGACAAGTCTACGATACGTAAAACACTAAACAAGAATGGTGTTCATGGGAGGACACCACGGAAGAAGACACTGCTGTCCAAAAAAAACATTGCTGCACGTCTGAAGTTTTCAAAAGTGCATCTAGATGTTGCCCAGCGCTACTGGCAAAATATTCTGTGAACAGATGAAACTACAGTTGAGTTGTTTGGAAGGAACACAAAACACTATGTGTGGAGAAAAAAAGGCACAGCACACCAACATCAAAACCTCATCCCAACTGTAAATTATGGTGGAGGGAGCATCATGGTTTGTGGCTGCTTTGCTGCCTCAGGGCCTGGACAGCTTGCTATCATCAACGGAAAAATTAATTCCCAAATTTATCAAAACATTTTGCAGGGGAACGTTAGGCTATCTGTCCGCCAATTGAAGCTCAACAGAACTTGGGTGATGCAACAGGTCAACAACCTAAAACACAGAAGTAAATTAACCGCAGTATGGCTTCAACAGAAGAAAATAAACCTTCTGGAGTGGCCAAGTCAGAGTCCTGACCTCAACCCGATTGAGATGCTATGGCAAGAGAGCAGTTCACACTAGACATCCCAAGATTAATGCTGAACTGAAACAGTTTTGAAAAGAGGAAAGGTCCAAAAGTCCTCCTGACCGTTGTGAAGGTCTGATCAGCAACTACAGAAAACATTTGATTGAGGGTCAACCAGTTATTAAATCCAAGGCTTCACATACTTTTCCCACCCTGCACTGTGAATGTTTACATGGTGTGCTCAATAAAGACATGAAAACGTATAATTGTTTGTGTGTTATTAGTTTAAGCAGACTGTGTTTGTCTACTGTTGTGACCTAGATGAACATCAGATCCAATTTTATGACCACTTTATGCAGAAGTCCAGGTAATTCCAAAGGGTTCACATGCTTTTTCTTGCCACTGTATAACAATCACTTATCAAGTGATTGATGTTGTTGTCCTATTTGCATACCACTAATCAACTATGTGATGTACAAGACTATTATTTGCAATTAACATCTATGAGATAAACTGTTATTTATCCGGACCTCGTCAATCTCTTTCAGGACATGCCTGGTGCAGTTCCGTTACGTTGGAAAGAGAAACATTGGCAGGTAGGATGATGTTTGGATTACGTACAGCACTAAAATATAGTGCTACTAAGTTTGTCCTAAACAGGTATATGGTACCTGTGTCTCTGTGTGTATTTGTAGGAGTAAGAATGCTTGGATGTCCAACCTAAGGTTCCTCGCCAGTCCAATAAATTCTATTATAATTATTGTCCCCCACACATCTTTAGGCTTGGTTGTCAAAGGTTGTTATTCTTTTTTTGTTATTGCTAATAAATGGGCAGTATAGCGGCAGGGTAGCCGAGTGGTTAGAGCATTAGAGTGTTGGACCAGTAACCGGAAGGTTGCAAGTTCAAACCCCGAGCTGACAAGGTACAAATCTGTCGTTCTTCCCCTGAACAGGCAGTTAACCCACTGTTCCTAGGCCGTCATTGAAAATAAGATTTTGTTCTTAACTGACTTGCCTAGTTAAATAAAGGTTTAATTTTTATTTTTTTTAAATGTTATCTTTAGGTGTACGTGTGTTTCTGAGTCTGGTTTATCAGGTTTAGGTTTCCTGCTAGTCCATTACATGAGTCATTAACTCCCCAGTTGTTTAAGTTCAGTGGAGTGTATTGTTGTGTCTCTGTTTGTGGGAGTCAAGACCAGGGCTGTAATGGTGACCGTATTGATGCCACACTGGTGGTCACGAGTCATTAAGCCAGTCAAATGAAGGCTTCTCCAAGCTCTGATGCTGCTGACAGTCATTAGTAGCCTACCAAACTTGCTAACTGCCTGGTACTCTATTGTCCCTCTAATCACTCTGACATCAATGCAAAACACTTCATGAGAGCCCAAGAGCCCATGTCGCGCAGCCTTTCTAGAAATCAAATCAAATGTTATGACACATACACATGTTTAGCAGATGTTTTTGCTGGTGTAGTGAAATGCTTGTGTTTCTAGCTCCAGCAGTGCAGTAATATCTACAATTCACAACAATACACACAACCTAAAAGTAAAAGAATGGAATTAAGGAATATATAAATATTAGGATGAGCTGGGACCGAGAGATTAAGAAACAGCTTCCGATGTCGGAGTGGCATACAGTAGAATAGAATACACTGTATACATATGAGATGAGTAAAGCTCAAATATTTAAACATTAAAGTGACTAGTCTTCCATTATTAAAGTAGCCAGTGATTTCAAGTCTATGTATATGGGGCAGCAGCTGTCGTGGAAATATTCAGTCAGTAATATTTCTCAAATACCAGAGGAACAATTACAAAATAATAAAAGCCGAGCTGGTTCATGAAAACAACTACTCTTCCAGTCTTGGCACACACTCTTTATACAGGTTACAACCTTACGTCACACACATAGTAACTCCTCTGTATGATTCAACCCCTCTGGCATTTGGCCAACATTATCCTTTTTGCCTTGCACTCATTTTAGTTTGGTTTCCCCTGTTTCGAAGACAGGTGCATGATAATGGGCCATTCTAAATCAAAACAAATTTCACACAGATATTATTTAGTACATGTAAAGACAAGATTAAATCAAGAATAGTCGATGGGTGACAATATTGGCCTATGACTTGTGAATTATATATTATCACTTGTGAATGATGCCCAGCGTAAGGCAAGAAACAATGCCTTTTTCTAATCGTAGTCACTTAAGCTGTGATACAAGGTTTGTATCACAGCTTATGTGTACAAATCACTTAAGTTAAGCACATTAATTAAGCACATTAATCCCCTTTACTCTCTCCAAATCAATCATCAATTTTGCAGACGACACAACAGTAGTAGGCTTGATTAACAACAACGACACGATAGCCTACAGGGAGGAGATAAGTGTGGTGTCAGGAAAATAACCTCTCACTCAATGTCAACAAAACAAAGGATATGACATTGGATTTCAGGAAACAGCAGAGGGATCACCCCCCTATCCACATCGACGGGACAGCATTGGAGAAGGTGGAAAGTTTTAAGTTCCTCTGCGAATATCACTGACAAACTGAAATGGACCACCCACACAGACAGTGTGGTGAAGAAGGCGCAACAACACCTCTTCAACCTCAGGAGGCTAAAGAAATTTGGCTTGTCACCTGAAACCCTCACAAACTTTTACAGATACACAATTGAGAGCATCCTGTCGGGCTGTATCACCGCCTGGTACTGCAACTGCACCGCCCACAACCACAGGGCTCGTGCGGTCTGCACAACGCATCATCGGGGCAAACTAACTGCCCTCCAGGACACCTACATCACCCGATGTCACAAGAAGGCCAAAAAGATCATCAAGTACAACAACCACCCAAGCCACTGCCTGTTCACCCTGCTACCATCCAGAAGGCGAGGTCAGTACAGGTGCATCAAAGCAGGGACTGAGAGATTAAGAAACAGCTTCTATCTCAAGGCCATCAGACTGCTAAACAACAAACACCAACTCAGAGAGGCTGCTGCATACATTGAAACCAAATCACTGGACACTTTAATAAATGGATCACTAGTCACTTTAAACAACGTCACTTTAAATAATGCCATTTAATGTTTACATATCTTACATTACTCATGTATTTTATATCATCTACTGCATCGTGCCTATGCCGCTCGGCCATCGCTCGTCCATATACTTTTATGTTCATATTCTCATTCACCCCTTTAGATTTGCGTGTATTAGGTAGTTGTTGGGGAATTAAAAACAGACTGAAAAACAGCTTCTATCTCAAGGCCATCAGACTGTTAAACAGTCATCTCTAGCACAAAGAGGCTGCTGCCTAGATACAGACTTGAAATCATTGACCACTTTAATAAATGGAACACTAGTCACTTTAATAATGCCACTTTAATAATGTTCACATATCTTGCATTACTCATCTCATATTTATTCTATACTATATATTGCATCTTAGTCTATGCCGCTCTGTCATTGCTCATCCATATATTTATATATTTTTATTCCATTCCTTTACTTAGATTTGTGATATTAGGTATTTGTTGTGGAATTGTTAGATATTACTTGTTAGATATTGCTGCACTGTCAGAACTAGAAGCACAAGCATTTCGCTACACTCACAATAACATCTGCTAACCATGTGTACTGTATGTGACCAATAAAATTAGATTTGATTTGATTTGGTATAGAGCCTAACTGGCATACATAAGCAGCCTGTAAAGTTCCAAGTTTAGGAAAGATAATTTTCACCATAAAAATGCACCTTTATAATAAAAGCATTACATGCATAATTGCATTTGCAGTTACTTTTGATAATGGTGTTCCTTCTAATGGAACGTCTGCACTTATAGTGTGCGCATTGCTGCTCTTATAATGTGAAGAAATAGCCTATAAGTTTATCAACATTTTAAGCTAAACGTTCAATCTGTTGCGTCAGCCTCATTGTGTAAAAAGTTTTTTTTGATGCTAGTGGTTTTATTAATTTGGGATCTATCGCATCCCACAACTATCCCAGACTGCGCACAGAATATAATAGGTCAACTTTTGCTAGTGCTTTTGCTGTTCGTTAGGCTTACTCACCTTGTTGGCTGACAAAGTAAATGTGGACGGTACTTCCAGTATCTTTAATATGCACTTCGGAATTGGATAAGGACGAGCGCAGTTGCGTCAACACATATAGCCAATCGTTTGTAGAATAACTAAAGTTACATTAATAACTATAAATTAAGCATATAAGTGTGCCTATTTCTTTGTTAACCGCTCAACACAGAATAGCCGCATGTGCACAGAAAATATCCTATCAATTTTATTCAGCTACTTTAAATTGTATTCTTCATACTATAAAATAATGCCATGGACTTCTATGCAAATCTTGTCTGCTAAATGAACTAGTGTAGCCCACAGCCATATGGCATAGCCAGATGAGGACCTAACATAAGGACAACTCAAAGTATACTATTTTGTTCTGAAATAGACTACATTTTCTTTATATACCGCCACAGCCCTAGTCAAGACACCTGGGTGTTCCCTGCTAGTACATTATATCATAGTCATTGTCTCTCTCCACCCATCTTATAGTAATGTTTGTGTGTGTGCGTGCGTGCGTGTCGGCGGCGTGTGTGTATAGGAGTCAGGATGCCTGGGTGTCCAAGCTGTTCTCTTCAGACAGGAAGTCCCAGACCATGCCTGTGATGCGCTGCAGAGCCGGCCTAATGCAGAGCAGGCTTCAGCAGTTCAGCACAATGGATACCTCTCTCACACTCAACATAGGTACATGAATATGATGCCCTCCCTTCCCACTTACCTCTCTCAAACTGTAAGTTTGCACATACAGTTGAAGTCGGAAGTTTACATCCACTTAGGTTGGACTCATTAAAACTATTTTTTTCAACCACTCCACAAATTTCTTGTTAACAAACTATAGTTTTAGCAAGTCGGTTAGGACATCTACTTTGTGCATGACACAAGAGATTTTTCCAACAATTGTTTACAGACAGATTATTTCACTTATAATTCACAGTATCACAATTTCAGTGGGTCAGAAGTTTACGTGCACTAAGTTGACTGTGCCTTTTAAACAGCTTGGAAAATTCCAGAAAATGATGTCATGGCTTTAGAAGCTTGACATCATTTGAGTCATTTGGAGGTGTACCTGTGGATGTATTTCAAGGCCTACTTTCAAACTCAGTGCCTCTTTGCTTGACATCATGGGAAAATCAAAAGAAATCAGCTAAGACCACAGAAAATAAATTGTAGACCACAAGTCTGGTTCATCCTTGGGAGCAATTTCCAAATGCCTGAAGGTACCACGTTCATCTGTACAAACAATAGTATGCAAATATAAACACCATGGGACCACGCAGCCGTCATACCGCTCAGGAAGGAGACGCGTTCTGTCTCCTCGAGATGAGCGTACTTTGGTGCGAAAAGTGCAAATCAATCCCAAAACAACAGCAAAGGACCTTGTGAAGATACTGGAGGAAACAGGTACAAAAGTATCTTTGATGAGTCCTATATCGACATAACCTGAAAGGCTGCTCAGCAAGGAAGAAGCCCATGCTCCAAAACCGCCATAAAGCCAGACTGCAGTTTGCAACTGCACATGGGGACAAAGATTGTACTTTTTGGAGATGAAACAAAAATAGAACTGTTTGACCATAATAACCATCGTTATGTTTGGAGGAAAAGGGGGGATGCTTGCAAGCCGAAGAACATCATCCCAACCGTGAAGCACGGGGGTGGCAGCATCATGTTGTGGGGGTGCTTTGCTGCAGGAGGGACTGGTGCACTTCACAAAATAGATGGCATCATGAGGCAGGAAAATTATGTGGATATATTAAAGCAAAATCTCAGTCAGGAAGTTAAAGCTTGGTCGCAAATGGGTCTTCCAAATGGACAATGATCCCAAGCATACTTCCAAAGTTGTGGCGAAATGGCTTAAGGACAACAAAGTCAAGGTATTGGAGTGACCATCACAAAGCCCTGACCTCAATCCTATAGAACATTTGTGGGCAGAACTGAAAAATATTGTGTGAGCAAGGAGGCCTATACAAACCTGACTCAGTTACACCAGCTCTGTCAGGAGGAATGGGCCAAAATTCACCCAATGTATTGTGGGGACCTTGTGGAAGGCTACCAGAAACGTTTGACCAAATTAAAACAATTTAAAGGCAATGCTACCAAATACTAATTGAGTGTATGTAAACTTCTGACCCACTGGGAATGTGATGAAATAAATAAAAGCTGAAATAAATCATTCTCTCTACTCTTATTCTGACATTTCACATTCTTAAAATAAAGTGGTGATCCTAACTGACCTAAGACAGGTAATTTTTACTCGGATTAAACATCAGGAATTGTGAAATGCTGAGTTTAAATCTATTTGGCTAAGGTGTATGTAAACTTCTGACTTCAACTGTATACTGTACTTACTGCTCAAACCATAATCTGGGCTTGCAATGTAGCCATTAAATATGGTGATTCTCCTTTAAACTTGCCATTCACCAGCTTTTCAAGCTTAATAATGTCAAAATACGTTCGGTACTTACCAAAGAATGGAGTTTCACTCAGCAACTATCGTCATTCCTGCCGTTCCAGCCGTTATGTACTTCCATAAAAGGTCTAAAATAAAAAGTTACATGCAGCTGAAAAAATGCCCGTCTGGAAAGATTTTTTTATTTTTTATTAAAATTTAAAAATTGCAGGTGTGCATGAGCCTCTCTTCTTCTCTCTCTAGCAATATTAGTAATGTAATTAAAATACACTAAATAAAGCCTATCTAGAAATATACAATAACTGTAAAAACATACCCTATATTGTCAACTGAATCTATTATATATTATTGCATTTTGTGTAACGCGGGTGAAACAACAGATTGATATGACATTCATACAGTGTTGTAGGTGATCAAGTCAATGACCTTTCCTGCTGCTGGATCAGCCGACCTGTGCGTGGCAGTAATGAATGATTTTATTGGAGGTGCAGAAGAGGTGGAGTTGGCGCATGCACACTTGCAAGAAAAATGACTTTGATTCTTTCCAGACAAGGCATTTTTCCGGTTGCATGTGACTTTTTATTTAAACCTTTTTTGGAACTTACATACCGAGTGGAAACAGCAGTAATGACGATAATTGCTCAGCAGAATTCATTGCTAAGTATGGCAAGTTGAATGGCTGCTTCCTGGGCTTAAAGGAGAATGGCCATATTCAACGTATCCTGTAAACCCAGATTGTGGTTCACTCGCTGCTATAGCTTGACTATGAGCCCTCCAAAACATATGCTATAGGTTTACATAATATCATTCAGTTACATAATGATATTCACTATCCACTGTCTTCTCTAACACTCTTATTTAGGTGCTACTCTGATATACAGTTCACTGTCCCAATTTTGATACTGAGCCATCCCAATATTCCACTATGGTATATGGCCTGGAGATGTCCTCTGACTCGCTCTCTCTCTCTCCTTCCTGGTGTGTGGTCCCAGGGGCTGGTCCCTCGGAGGCAGAGGTCCACCACCAGGCTCTGTTGGAGGGTAATATCTCTACTGAGGCCTGCCTCAGTGTACTGGACGTCCTCTCACACTTCACTCAGTGCTTCAAGGTCAGTACTAGACCTCTTTACTGACCACATGACCTGACCAAAAACAATTACAAGCCTTAGTTATGGACTAGTTCAAATTCAAATGATGTTAGCATCAGATCATGTGAATGATTGGTTGGTTGGTATTTGAAAACTATATAGATTTTTTTGCATGGATCCATTGATTGACTGATTGATTGTCCTCAGAACCAGCTGCTGGACAGCGACGGCCACAATCCCCTGATGAAGAAGGTTTTTGACATCTATCTGAACTTTCTGAAAGTCGGCCAATCAGAGGCTGCCCTCAAACACGTCTTCGCCTCCCTCAGGGCTTTCATGAACAAGGTGGGAACAAAAAGACTCATAACTTTAAAGGCGGGAGATAACATAAGTAATCAGGTGATTTATAGATGGAAAATAGGCCCAGGTGCTCAAATTGCAGTCTCAATGATTATGGATTAGATATGGATTTTTGCTATGGCTTATTAAATGCTTGTTTTAATGTACTTTATTACTACATACAATGTATACTCTATATAAATACTGAATATTGATATTATTACCATAATACGGCTTGCCTCGTAATGTTGGTATTTTGTTGTTATCAGTTCCCAACGGCGTTGTTCAAGGGCCGCGTGACTCTGTGTGCGGCTCTGTGCTACGAGGTTCTGAAGTGCTGTGTGTCTAAGATGGGTCTGCTGCGGGCTGAGGCCTCCGCTCTGCTCTACCTGCTGATGAAGAACAACTACGATTACACCAAGAGGAAGACCTTCCTACGCACTCACCTACAGGTCAGATACAACATCCCCCTGAACGGCAAGGAATTGTCATTCATTGTTTAGTCAACTGCACAATGCAATGCTGATTCTGTTACTGTATCATCAGCAGTCCATCACTGTTATGATTATGTAATCAAAATACTTGAACTAAGCACTATCCCCAAGGTCATTAGTCCTCGCTGTGCAGTTTCAGCTATTAATCACGCACAAACTCCCCTCACACAAATATATTTAATGTTCACACAAACATAAACAGTTACTATGAACAGTTAGTAGGAAAGGCTATAGAACACCTGGAAACTGAAGTCAGATTTGACATCACAGTACTTAGATTGCTTTGATAATCTGACCAAAGAATGAATTAAATACAGACCGCCTGCTTAGTTTCCTAACCTCCTCTAACAATCGGTTAAGTGTCAGAGACCTGCTCCATGCTTTCACAAAGTGCCACGAGACTCATATCTACCACATCATCCATGGTTAGTCACTGATTCCACTTTCCATCCCATAACGCATCCATTTGATGGTGGTGTTGTGTTCACATCTGTTCCCCTCTCCACCCTTCCTATTTCCTGGTCCAGATCATCATCGCGGTGAGCCAGCTGATCTCAGACGTGGCGCTGACCGGCAGCTCCCGCTTCCAGGAGTCCCTCTCCATCATCAACAACTTTGCCAACAGCGACAAAGCAATGAAGGTAACAGTTAGGAAAAGCTTGGAATGTTTATTTGTTGTAGGTGGTTATGACCTGAGTTAGCTCCCAGGGTTACGTAATTGCTAGGCTTTATCTCGTAAGGCCGAAATGGTCTTAAGTCTCCATCATCAACAACAGCGACAACAGTCACAAAACCTTTAAGGTAACCTTACAATAGAATATTATAATATGTAAGCAGAGGTCTGCTTTAGGCCCTTTCAAACTACCAGACCTGTGTGCAAATATAGTTTGTTTTCCTTCGGACTGTGTTGATTCGGACTGTGTTGATTCGGACTGTGGTTATTCGGACTGTGGTTATTCGGACTGTGGTTATTCGGACTGTGGTGATTCGGACTGTGGTGAGTCGGACTGTGGTGATTCGGACTGTGGGGGTTTCATCCCCTTGGGTCTGTTTTTCACCCAGTAGATACTGTACCTCTTCCATCTTGATTCAACAACTAGTTCTCCAACAGTGACAAAGCAGCTGTGGGATGAAGCTAACCTAGTGTAGAGTACAGACAGTCCTGCTGTAGGCAGTGTCAGAACCACAGGAACAGTGTGGGACTCCCATAATGAGGTTCAAAGGTGTGTCAATGAGACAGATATACTGCACTGTCTGTGGTTATTTCATGAGTCATACTGTAGTTTGTTTATCTTCTTGAGTTGTTCCTCTGTCAGATATTAACTTTACTGTTGACTTGGAAAGAGAGATTACAACATAAGATGTGTACATGATCGAAGTCTTGCTGCAGTCAATAATATGTTGAAATGCATGTGTCTGAGTTGTAAAAGACTCGTGTTAGCCCCCAGAGCTAGCCTAATGCATAGGCTTTAGCTCATTGGGCTAATGCAGTCTTGAGTCGAGCAGATGACCATGATTGGATGCCTTGTGATTTTGCCTGTGAACACACTTTAGTCTCACTGGATGAGAGCATCTGCTAAATGACTCCGATGCAAATGCACTATGAAGAATGGGAACTGTGTTTTTTCAATTTTCGCCTAAAATGACATACCCAAACCTAACTGCCTGTAGCTTAGGCCCTGAAGCAAGGATATGCATATTCTTGATACCGTTTGAATGGAAACACTTTGAAGTTTGTGAAAATGTGAAATTAATGTTGGAGATAATAACATATTCGATCTGGTAAAAGTTCATGCAAAAAAAACCCACAGCATCCTGGAGTCGCCTGTTCACTGTTGACGTTGTTTTTTTGCGGGTACTATTTAATGAAGCTGCCAGTTGAGGACTTGTGAGGGGTCCTCAGCTGAGATGCTGGCCTTCTAGGCATAGTTGCAAAGAAAAAGCCATATCTCAGACTGGCCAATACAAATAAAAGATTAAGATGGGCAAAATAACACAGACACTGGACAGAGGAACTCTGCCTAGAAGGCCAGCATCCCGGAGTCGCCTATTTGCTGTTGACGTTGAGACTGGTGTTCTGCGGGTACTATTTAATGAGGCTGCCAGTTGAGGACTTGTGAGGCGTCTGTTTCTCAAACTAGACACTCTAATGTACTTGTCTTCTTGCTCAGTTGTGCACCGGGGCCTCCCACTCCTCTTTCTATTCTGGTTAGATCCAGTTTGCGCAGTTCTGGGAAGGGAGTAGTACACAGCTTTGTACTAGATCTCCAGTTTCTTGGCAATTTCTCCCATGGAATAGATTTAATTTCTCAGAACAAGAATAGCCTGACGAGTTTCAGAAGAAAGTGCTTTGTTTCTGGTCATTTTGAGCCTGTAATCGAACCCACAAATGATGATGCTCCAGATTCTCAACTAGTCTAAAGAAGGCCAGTTGTATTGCTTCTGTAATCAGGACAACAGTTTTCAGCTGCGCTAACATAATTGCAAAAGGGTTTTCTAATGATCAATACCCTTTTAAAATGCTAAACTTGGATTAGCTAACACAACGTGCCATTGGAACACAGAAGTGATGGTTGCTGATAATGGGCCTCTGTACCCCTATGTAGATATTCCATTAAAATCAGCAGTTTCCAGCTACAATACTAATTTACAACATTAACAATGTGTACACTGTATTTCTGATCAATTTGATATTATTTTAATGGACACAAGGAACAAGGAAAAAACAAGGAAATTTCTAAGTGAGCCCAAACTTTTGAACGGTAGTGTATATAAATACTTTTTTTTTTTTTTTTTTTAAATATATGTTCCTTTATTATTTCCTGCAAACCCTACCAACCCTCCTCTAATTGGAGTAAACTATTTAACAACAACACTTAGGCTTCTAGTTCCAGCTTATACATACTATATACATTTTACGGACACAATTTTTTTTACAATAGTTGTATTTTGTTTTTAGTCCTGGCCTTCCTCTCTTTCTGATGTCCATCCAGTTTGATTTCTATTTGCCATATATTTTTAACTGTGCTTTGATGCGTCACAAAAGTACTGAACCTTTCTATTCTCATAGTTTCTACAGATTGTAAATTAAAGATAAACATTTTTGCTAAAATAATTATTATATTATTAATCGATTGCCTATGACTTTTCAAATTTAATTAAATTTTTTTAACTAGGCAAGTCAGTGAAGAACAAATTCTTGTTTTCAATGACTGCCTAGGAACTGTGGGTTAACTGCCTTGTTCAGGGGCAGAACGACAGAATTTTACCTTGTCAGCTCAGGGATTCGATCTTGCAACCTTCCGGTTACTAGTCCAATGCTCTAAATCACCCAGTATTTCTATCTTTAGCGTTAGCTCCAGGTAAATGTTGCAATTCTTCAGCCATTCCTGGACCTGTGACCAAAAACGAGCTACATATGGACAGTATCAATATAAATTATCTAATGACTCTGCCTCCTCGCAGAAAAATCTGCAGAGCTGGAAAGGTTGTATCCCCCATATATATATATATATATATATATATATATATATAACATTCTATTGGTTGTAAGAATTTTGTATAATAATTTAAATAGAAAAATTCTAAGTTTTAAATCCAGCGTTGTTTTGCGTGTCAATTCATAATCCATATGCGATCTATATGGCACAGCTGTACATTGTTTGGTCCTTAAATGAATCTGGTATATATTTTTATTTATCACAATTTTCTTTAACCAATGTTGGTCTTTAATGCAGGGCCGACAGACAACTTCCTTACTTTTTCCCCCTTCCACTTGCCTCTTCCATTTTTGCGGTAATGCTGCAATTAGTTGGTTGTCATTTTGGGTAGAGCAGACATTTCCATATATTTTTGTTAGCTGCATGTGTAACATAACTCTGGCCAATTTCTATTTTGCCCTGTTTATCAAAAGTGTTGGAAAAACTTGTCAATAATCGACTGCCTGGCTTTCTTGATGCCTATAGTGTTCTCTTTGGTATGCAATCTGATTTCCACTCAGGTTATGGATGTGTCACTGCAACCTTAAAGGTCCTAAATGACGTCACCATTGCCCTTGATTCTAAGCAATGTTGTGCTGCTATTTTTATTGACTTGACCAAAGCTTTTGATACGGTAGACCATTCCATTCTAGTGGGCCGGATAAGAAGTATTGGTGTCTCTGAGGGGTATTTGGCCTGGTTTGCTAACTACCTCTCAAAGAGTGCATTATATAAAGTCAGAAAATCTGTTGTCTCAGCCACTGCCTGTCACCAAGTGAGTGACAGGTAGTCACGTCATACAAGTACTTGGGAGTATGGCTAGACGGTGCACTGTCCTCTCAGCACATAAAGCTGCAGGCTAAAGTTAAATCTAGACTTGGTTTCCTCATAATCGCTCCTCTTTCACCCCAGCTGCCAAACTAACCCTGATTCAGATGACCATCCTAACCATCCTAACAACATGTATTTCGTTTTTGCCTGTAATAAGCACAAGTTTTAAATCAGCAAGGGATTCCTACATACCTATAAAATCTGACTAGTTTTGACACAGCCAGATCAACAGTCGGGACTATAGCATACATAATGTATTCTTGCAACTACCTCCCCCTAACAAGCAATGTTTTAAATGTGTTCTACCCTCTTGTGGCTTTGAGTCAGTGAATTATCACAGAGTGACATTTTAAAATTTCACTTACTTCACTCTGTTTGTGTGTGTGTGTCCAGTCGACAGCGTTCCCTGGGGAGGTGAAGGGACTGACCAAGCGTATCCGGACGGTGCTGATGGCCACGGCTCAGATGAGGGAGCATGAGAAGGACCCGGAGATGCTGCTGGACTTGCAGTACAGCCTGGCACGCTCCTACGCCTCCACCCCCGAGCTACGACGCACCTGGCTGGACAGCATGGCCCGGGCACACATCAAGAATGGAGATCTCTCAGAGGTACAGTCAGTGATGTATAGAAATATGTATGAATATCTGTATGTGAATATGTCAATGGGTACTGTACCACACGCTCTCAAACACCTTTGACCTTTTACCCAAATAATGTTGTACAATATATAAACATGAATGTATGTGCACTGAGTGTATAAAGCATTAAGAACACCTGCTCTTTCAACGACATTTCAACGACTGACCAGGTGAATCCAGGTGAAAGCTATGATCCCTTATTGATGACACCTGTTACATCCACTTCAATCATTGTAGATAAAGGGGAGTTAAGTTAAAGTTAAAGAAGGATTTTTAAGCCTTGAGACAATTTTGTCAAGAACTGCAATGCTGCTGGGTTTTTCACGCTGTCGTGGAAATTCAGTACTGAGAGCGACTTGGTCATTTCTTTAAAGAATCATCTTTATTTAATATATGAATTATTGCAATAACGAAACCGTCGAAGCTACATTCTGAAGTGTGTTGCCGAGTGCTTAACTGATAATGAAAAAACAGATGTTATATATAGGACCTAAAAATGCTTAGTCGGACTGGTTCCAACTCCCATAAGCCACCTTGGTTATGTACACAGGATGGTGTTTTACCCCCAACCCGGCTTAGTTTCCCAGATTCCAGGAAGATGAGACAATGAGGCATTGTTCTAAACTCTTCCAAGCTATCTCTATCACGGGTCACAAACACCATATCTTGTCTATGAAATGCCAACTTTAGGTTTTTATCACCAAGCCATTGTCAGCTCAAGCTATCCCTAGCAAAACCCATTTCCTTGACCATACGCCTAGACTAACTGCAGGAAGCTAGAGTGGAAAGATGGCGCCGGAGCAGAAGGCAGATGTTTTACGTGCCCCCAACCGATTATGTTGTTTTGTTCATTTATCTGCGTTGTTTGTAACTTGTTTTTTTACAAATTTTGTACATAATGTTGCCGCTACCATCTCTTATGACCGAAAATAACTTCTAGACATCAGGACTGCCATTACTCACCATGGACTAGCATAATCCTTTTTCTTCTTTCACGACTCTGACGAGCCTGAGGCGGAGGATATACGGCTCCCTCAAGAACAGGCCCCGACCCCCGTGATCTGTAAGAAGAGGAGGCGGAGAAAGAGAGGCCGGAGAGAGGGCTGCTTTCTGAGATTTCGAAGACGATCGAATAAACCCCCACTTCCCTCAATTCTGCTAGCAAACGTGTAATCTTTGGACAATAAAATCAACGAGTTACAGGGGAAGATTAAACTATCAACGGGACATTAAAAACTGTAACATCTTATGCTTCACTGAGTTGTGGCAGAACAACAACAATATCAACATACAGCTGACTGGTTATATGATGTACCGACAGGTTAGAACAGCGGCGTCTGGTAAGACAAGGGGCGGCGGACTATGTATTTTTGTAAATAACAGCTGGTGCACTATATCTAAGGAAGTCTTGAGCTATTGCTTGCCTAAGGTTGAGTATATCATGATAAGCTGTAGATCACACTACCTACCGAGAGATTTCTCATCTGTATAATTCGTAGCTGTTTATATACCACCTTAGTCAGAGGTTGGCACTAAGATAGCATTGAAAGAGCTGCATTCCACCATAAGCAAACAAGAAAATGCTCACCCAGAGGCGGCGCTCCTAGTAGCCGGGGACTTTAATGCATGGAAACTTAAAACTTACAATCAAATGTCGGGACTCTAACCCAGAAACTTAGAAGAAATCCCGCTATGCTCGCCAACAAACCATCAAACAGGCAAAGCGTCAATACAGGACTAAGATCGAGTCGTACTACACCGGTTCTGACGCTTGTCTGATGTGGCAGGGCTTGCAAACCATTAGAGACTACAAAGGGAAGCACAGCCGAGAGCTGCCCAGTGACACGAGAATACCAGATGAGCTAAACTACTTCTATGCTCGCTTTGAGGCAAATAACACTGAAACATGCATGAGAGCACCAGCGGTATCAGAAGACTGTGTGATCACGCTCTCCGAGGCCGATGTGAGTAAGACCTTTAGACAGGTCAACATTCACAAGGACGCAGGGCCAGTTGGATTACCAGGATGTGCACTGCTAGCATGCGCTGATCAACTAGCAAGTGTCTTCACTGACATTTTCAACCTCTCCCTTTCCAAGTCTGTAATACCAACATGTTTTAAGCAGACCACCACAGTGCCTGTGCCCAAGAACACTAAGGTAACCTGCCTAAATGACTACTTACCCATAGCACTCACGTCTGTAGCCATGAAGTGCTTTGAATGGCTGGTCATGGCTCACATCAACACCATCATCCCAGAAACCCTAGACCCACTGTAGTTCTGTCCTTGAGCGGTTCTTGTCAAATTATGTTCTGTATTATGTCATTCAGTATTATGTTTCATGTTTTATGTGGACCCCAGGAAGAGTAGCTGCTGCTTTTGCAGCAGCCAATGGGAATCCTAATAAAATACCAAATACCACATTTTCATACCGCCCCAACAGATCCACAGATCCACTGCCCTTTCTCACCTGGACAAAAGGAACACCTATGTGAGAATGCTATTCATTGACTACAGCTCAGTGTTCAACACCATAGTGCCCTCAAAGCTCATCAATAAGCTAAGGACCCTGGGACTAAACACCTCCCTCTGCAACTGGGTCCTGGACTTCCTGACGGGCCGCCACCAGGTGGTAAGGGTAGGTAACAAGACGTCCACCACGCTGATCCTCAACACAGGGGCCCCTCAGGGGCGCGTGCTCAGCCCCCTCCTGTACTCCCTGTTCACTCATGACTGCACGGCCAGGCACGACTCCAACACCATCATTACATTTGCCGATGACACAACAGTGGTAGTAGGCCTGATCACCAACAACAACGAGACAGCCTATAGGGAGGAGGTCAGAGACCTGGCCGTGTGGTGCCCGGGCAACAACTTCTTCCTCAAATGAGATGATTGTGGACTACAAGAAAAAGAGGACCGAGCACGCCCCCATTCTCAGCAACAAGGCTGCAGTGGAGCAGGTTGAGAGCTTCAAGTTCCTTGGTGTCCACATCACCAACAAACTAGCATGGTCCAAGCACACCAAGACAGTCATGAAGCGGGCATGACAAAACCTATTCCGTCTCAGGAGAATGAAAAGATTTGGCATGGGTCCTCAGATCCTCAAAAGGTTCTACAGCTGCACCATCGAGAGCATCCTGACTGGTTGCATCACTGCCTGGTATGGCAACTGCTCGGCCTCCGAGGCACTACAGAGGGTTTTGCGAACGGCCCAGTACATCACTGGGGCCAAGCTTCCTGCTATCCAGGACCTTGATGCCAGGCGGTCAGAGGAACGCCCTAAAAATTGTCAAAGACTCCAGCCACCCTAGTCATAGACTGTTCTCTCTGCTACCGCACGGCAAGCAGGAGCGCCAAGTCTAGGTCCAAGAGGCTTCTTAACAGCTTCTACCCCCAAGCCACAAGACTCCTGAACATCTAGTCAAATGGCTATCCAGACTACTTGCATTGCCCCCTCCCCTCTCCACACCACTGCCACTCTCTGTTGTCATCTATGCATAGTCAACTTTAATAACTCTACGTACATGTACATACTACCTCAATGTTCTAAAGTTTCTAAGCAGTCCCACTTAGAGCAAACCAGATGGGATGGCGTATCGCTGCAGAATGCTGTGGTAACTTTCAAAAATGTTGAACTTTTCCAGATTTTTTTATTTTTATTTCACCTTTATTTAACCAGGTAGGCTAGTTGAGAACAAGTTCTCATTTACAACTGCAACCTGGCCAAGATAAAGCATAGCAGTGTGAACAGACAACAACAGAGTTACACATGGAGTAAACAAGTCAATAACACAGTAGAAAAAAATAGTCTATATACAATGTGTGCAAAAGGCATGAGGAGGTAGGCGAATAATTACAATTTTGCAGATTAACACTAGAGTGATAAATGATCAGATGGTCATGTGCAGGTAGAGATACTGGTGTGCAAACGAGCAGAAAAGTAAATAAATAAAAACAGTATGGGGATGAGGTAGGTAAATTGGGTGGGCTATTTACCGATGGACTATGTACAGCTGCAGCGATCGGTTAGCTGCTCAGATAGCAGATGTTTAAAGTTGGTGAGGGGGATAAAAGTCTCGAACTTCAGCGATTTTTGCAACTCGTTCCAGTCACAGGCAGCAGAGAACTGGAAGGAAAGGCGGCCAAATTAGGTGTTGGCTTTAGGGATGATCCGTGAGATACACCTGCTGGTGGGTGTTGCCATCGTGACCAGTGAACTGAGATAAGGCGGAACTTTACCTAGCATGGACTTGTAGATGACCTGGAGCCAGTGGGTCTGGCGACAAATATGTAGCGAGGGCCAGCCGACTAGAGCATACAGGTCGCAGTGGTGGGTGGTATAAGGTGCTTTAGTAACAAAACGGATGGCACTGTGATAAACTGCATCCAGTTTGCTGAGTAGAGTATTGGAAGCTATTTTGTAGATGACATCGCCAAAGTCGAGGATCGGTAGGATAGTCAGTTTTACTAGGGTAAGTTTGGCGGCGTGAGTGAAGGAGGCTTTGTTGCGGAATAGAAAGCCGACTCCAGATTTGATTTTAGATTGGAGATTGACTGACCTTCATGTCTTAAAGTAATGATGGACTGTTGATTCTCTTTGCTTATTTAAGCTGTTCTTGCCATATTATGGACTTGGTCTTTTAGCAAATAGTGCTATCTTCTGTATACCACCACTACCTTGTCACAACACAGCTGATTGGCTGAAACGCATTAAGAAGGAAAGAAATTCCATGGCACACCTGTTAATTGAAATGCATTACAGGTGACTACCTCATGAAGCTGTTTGAGAGAATGTCAAGAGTGTGCAAAGCTGTGATCAAGGCAAAGGGTGGCTACTTTGAATAATCTGAAATATAAAATATATTTTTATTTGTTTAACACGTTTTTGGTTACTACATGATTCCATATGTGTTATTACATAGTTTTGATGTCTTCACTATTATTCTATAATGTAGAAATAGTACAAATAAAGAACCCCTGGAATGACTAGCTGTGTCCAAACTTTTGACTGATACTGTATATACAGTTGAATTCTAAAGTTTACATACACTTAGGTTGGAGTCATTAAAACTAGTTTTTCAACCACACTTTCTTGTTAACATACTATAGTTTTGGCAAGTCGGTTAGGACATCTACTTTGTGCATGACAAGTCATTTTTCCAACAACTGTTTACAGAGATTATTTCACTTATAATTCACAGTATCACAATTCCAGTGGGTCAGACGTTTACATGCACTAAGTTGACTGTGCCTTTAAACAGCTTGGAAAAAAGGGGATGCTTGCAAACCGAAGAACACCATCCCAACCGTGAGGCACGGGGGTGGCAGCATCATGTTGTGGGGGTGCTTTGCTGCAGGAGGGACTAGTGCACTTCACAAAATAGATGGCATCATGAGGCAGGAAAACTATGTGGATATATTGAAGCAACATCTGAAGATATCAGTCAGGAAGTTAAAGCTTGGTCGCAAATGGGTCTTCCAAATGAAAATGACCCCAAGCATACTTCCAAAGTTGTGGCAAAATTGCTTGAGGACAACAAAGTCAAGGTATTGGAGTGGCCATCACAAAGCCCTGACCTCAATCCTATAGAAAATTTGTGGGCAGAACTGAAAAAGCATGTGCGAGCAAGGAGGTCTACAAATCTGACTCAGTTACCAGCTCTGTCAGGAGGAATGGGCCAAAATTCACCCAATTTATTGTGGAAGGCTACCAGAAACGTTTGACCCAAGTTAAACAATTTAAAAGCAATGCTACCAAATATTAATTGAGAGTATGTAAACTTCTGACCCACTGGGAACTTGATGAAAGAAATAAAAGCTGAAATAAATCATTCTCTCTACTATTATTCTGACATTTCACATTCTTAAAATAAAGTGGTGACACTAAGACAAGTAATTTTTACTAGGACTAAACATCGGGAATTGTGAAAAACTGAGTTTAAATGTATTTGGCTAAGGTGTATGTAAACTTCCGATTTCAACTGTGTATATATATATATATATGTATATATATATATTTTTACCAATCTAACTACATAACAACATAATGGTAATAATGTATTTGTATGGTAAATCTCTATTGATAAACTGGGTAAATCAAGATGTAGACTAGGTCTAGTCACAATACAGGTTAAATGCATATTCAATAGGAGTGTATGCATGCATTGTGTTATAGAACAAATATATAATAATAATGCTGTATTGTCATATACACTGAATATATGACAAACAATATATTTCCCTTCCATTTGAGACTTATTTTATTGTGCTAATCAACAACATTTGCATAGAAGTAGCTTATTTATATAAAGTGTATGCTGTCTCTTTAACAAGTAAGGAGGTCATACACGAGGCAAGAGGGGGCTGCCCGGAGTCAGTTCGCTGAGTCAGTAGAGCTTGCCAGCTTGTCGTCCAAAAACCCAGAAATGAGTTACCTCTGGTTTGTTCAGCCCTTCCTATGGGGAAAATTAATGGGGAAAGAATAGGGTTTTGGGATAAATGCCGAAAATAAGGTCTTAGGTTAACACAGGCTTAGGAGATCTTCTACATTTTGTTCTATGAGATCATATCATTCAGTTAACATGACCTTTATGAATTATGGCGCCTTCATGTACTTTATGTGCCTTTTTTGTATTACATAATTGCTTAAAAGTTTATAAAAATTGACTTTAGCTGATGTAGATTATCTCGTAGACCAAAGCGTATAAGATCTCCTAAGCCTGTGTTTACCACAGACTTTATTTTCAGCGTTTATCCAAAAACCCTATAAAAACTCCATTATTTTTCCCCGTAGGCTTTGTCCAACAACCCATGGAGCAGTTAGTGCCTACAAAAAGATTACTATTGGTAATCTTTGGTAGAGACCTGAAAGAGAGACCGGTTTTAAGTGCCAATCAGCTTTGACATTGTTTTGCGAACACTAATTAACAGTTTCAACATTTCTACATGTATCGTCGCATTATTCAAGTGCGTTAACTTCTGCAGCATGAGTTGGGCGCTAACATGATGCAGCCTAGACACCCAGTACAGGTTAGGTGGAGCAGTCACGGTGCTTTTGCACTAGAAGAGTGACATCAGCTGTGATGATAGGCAGAGTTGATCCGTGAGACACATTTGACAGAAGTACCGAAAGTAACAGAAATTCTAGTACTAAACCGTTTTTCATTTTCTAGTATCTAAAAAGTACAGAAGTTATACCGTGCAACACTAAACACGATACAGATATCTGACTCTGGGTCAGTACAAAGTCCACACTGTGTCCTGCAGGGCATTGGGGCATGAGCCAACTCTTTTTTTTAGGACAGTGCTTAGGGGATGAGGTAGCTGAGTGGTTAAGGCGACAGATTGCTAATCCATTGTTCTCTGCATGCGTGGGTTTGAATCCCATTCTTGTTGGACAACGTTTTATATTGTGGGTTCAATTCCCGCAGGGGTCACATACACATACTAATAATGGATGCACTTACTGTACTCTGTCACTTTGCATAAAGGCTTTTGCTAAACATATATTTGTACATTGTAACTGTGATGTATGCTGAGGTGGTTTGTATAATGCCTTTTATTTGCAGCCCTGGGGAACTGTTGACATTAGGTTTATCCATCAGGGAGCCTGTGCTCTCTCACTCTTTCTCTCTCCCTGTCTGTCTGTTTGTGGCTTCTTCATACACTGAGTACTTAAGCAGTTCTTAAGCAGACTCATACTGCTGTGGCTGTGTGCCAGAGTCTGGCTGTCAATATTGGTTTAGAATTTAGTTTCAAATAAACATAGCTAAGATGGTGACCTCGCATGACTATTCCCTATATAGTGCACTACTTTTGGCCAGGGCCATAGTCAAGAGTAGTGCACTAGGTACTGTATATAGAGAATAGGGTGCCTGTTGATCACAACCGATATGACTAAAGGATTCAACATGCTCAGGAAATAACACTTTATTGTAACATGTGCAGTATATCACAAAAGTGAGTACACCCCTCACATTTTTGTAAATATTTGAGTATATATTTTCATGTGACAACACTGAAGAAATGACACTTTGCTACAATGTAAAGTAGTGAGTGTACAGCTTGTATAACAGTGTAAAATTGCTGTCCCCTCAAAATTACTCAACACACAGCCATTAATGTCTAAACCGCTGGCAGCAAAAGTGAGTACACCCCTAAGTGAAAATGTCCAAATGGGGCCCAATTAGCCATTTCCCCTCCCCGGTGTCATGTGACTCGTTAGTGTTACAAGGTCTCAGGTGTGAATGGGGAGCGGGTGTGTTAAATTTGGTGTCATCGCTCTCACACTCCCTCATACTGACTGGTCATTGGAAGTTCAACATGGCACCTCATCGCAAAGAACTCACTGAAGATCTGAAAAAAAGAATTGTTGCTCTACATAAAGATGGCCTGGGCTATAAGAAGATTGCCAAGACCCTGAAACTGAGCTGCAGCACGGTGGCCAAGACCATACAGCAGTTTAACTGGACAGGTTCCACTCAGAACAAGCCTCGCCATGGTCAACCAAAGAATTTGAGTGCACGTGCTCAGCGTCATATCCAGAGGTTGTCTTTGGGGAAATAGACATATGAGTGCTGCCAGCATTGCTGCAGAGGTTGAAGGGGTGGGGGGTCAGCCTGTCAGTGCTCAGACCATACGCCGTACACTGCATCAAATTGGTCTGCATGGCTGTCGTCCCAGATGGTAGCCTCTTCCAAAGATGATGCACAAGAAAGCCCGCAAACAGTTTGCTGAAGACAAGCAGACTAAGAACATGGATTACTGGAACCATGTCCTGTGGTCTGATGAGACCAAGATAAACTTATTTGGTTCAGATGGTGTCAAGCGTGTGTGGCGGCAACCAGGTGAGGAGTACAAAGACAACTGTGTCTTGCCTACAGTCAAGCATGGTGGTGGGAGTGTCATGGTCTGGGGCTGCATGAGTGCTGCCGGCACTGGGGAGCTACAGTTCATTGAGGGAACCATGAATGCCAACAATACTTAAGCAGAGCATGATCCCCTCCCTTCGGAGACTGGGCCGCAGGGCAGTATTCCAACATGATAACGACCCCAAACACACCTCCAAGACGACCACTGCCTTGCTAAAGAAGCTGAGGGTATAGGTGATGGACTGGCCAAGCATGTCTCCAGACTTAAACCCTATTGAACATCTGTGGGGCATCCTCAAACGGAAGGTGGAGGAGTGCAAGGTCTCTAACATCCACCAGCTCTGTGATGTCGTCATGGAGGAGTGGAAGAGTGGCAACCTGTGAAGCTCTGGTGAACTCCATGCCCAAGAGGGTTAAGGCAGTGCTGGAAAATGATGGCGGCCACACAAAATATTGACACTTTGGGTCCAATTTGGACATTTTCACTTAGGGGTGTACTCACTTTTGTTGCCAGCGGTTTAGACATTCATGGCTGTGTGTTGAGTTATTTTGAGCGGACAGCAAATTTACACTGTTATACAAGCTGTAGACTCACTACTTTACATTGTAGCAAAGTGTCATTTCTTCAGTGTTGTCACATGAAAAGATATACTCAAATATTTACAAAAATGTAAGGGGTGTACTCACTTTTGTGATATACTGTATAATTGTATCAGTGGAAAATAATGAGGAAGTACAGTATGCTTGAGTTAACGCCAATGACTTACATCATGTGGCAGTTGGAACTGAATATCCCAGCACTCTACTTGAACTTTGTCTTTTTATGTTTGTGTGCCGTGCAGAAGGAATCTGATATGTACAGTATGTAAATGTTTGTAACAAAGCATTCCAACCACAGACTTTTAGGGCTGGGAATTGCCAAGGACCTCACCATACAATATTTTATCATGATACTTAGGTGCCGATGCAATATGTATTGTGATTCTTGCAATTGTATTGAGATTGCGATTTGATGTTCCACGCATATTGCTCACCATATGTCTGCTACAGAGAGACAAGAGAGAGTCATGAAAAAATGAGTTTTGATCAGTCATGGAAATAAAAGTGCTGAAAACCTGTTGGCTCACTATTAAAAAGATGGAGAACAAGCTATAGGATGAAAAATACCTGCGTTTTGGCAAAGGTATTTAAAAAAAATAATTTAAAAAATATTTTAAAAAATGCACAGAGGGGGTGTTGGAGTATCCAGGAATTCTGCCAAGTGTTTGTCAGAGTCTAGGAAAGTAATGGTTTTCTGGAACTTGGTCTATAAACCTCTGGGTTTAGAACCGCTGTATCCAGACAGTGAACTTGGTCTAAAAACCTCTGGGTTTAGAACCGCTGTAGCCAGACAGTGAACTTGGTCTATAAACCTCTGGGTTTAGAACCGCTGTAGCCAGACAGTGAATTTGGTCTATAAACCTCTGGGTTTAGAACCGCTGTAGCCAGACAGTGAACTTGGTCTATAAACCTCTGGGTTTAGAACCGCTGTAGCCAGACAGTGAACTTGGTCTAAAAACCTCTGGGTTTAGAACCGCTGTAGCCAGACAGTGAACTTGGTCTAAAAACCTCTGGGTTTAGAACCGCTGTAGCCAGACAGTGAACTTGGTCTAAAAACCTCTGGGTTTAGAACCACTGTAGCCAGACAGTGAACTTGGTCTAAAAACCTCTGGGTTTAGAACCACTGTAGCCAGACAGTGAACTTGGTCTAAAAGTGTCACGTTCGTCGTTGGGAGAAAGAGAGGAGGACCAAGGTGCAGCGTGGTAAGTGTTCATCTTGTTTTAATAAGAAATACTGAACACTGAACAAAAACAATAAACAACAAATGAACAGTCCCGTAAGGTGAAAGACAAAAACCACTAAACAGGAAATAAACACCCACGAAACTAAGGTGGAAAAAGGCTACCTAAGTATGATTATCAATCAGTGACAACTAACGACACCTGCCTCTGATTGAGAACCATACTAGGCCAAACTCAAAACACAACATGGAAAAATGAACATAGACAACCCACCCAACTCACGCCCTGACCATACTAAAACAAAGACATAACAAAAGAACTAAGGTCAGAACGTGACAAAAAGCCTCTGTTGTCAGGCAGGTTCATGGTTAAGGCCAAGTCTTCCTCCTTCCCGATGACTCAACACATTATGAAACAGGTTGTGTGTGTTTGCATTCTCTTGTGTTCACATGTGGGTGTGGGTAAAGTTGCACTCTAGGGTTTTGCCTGTGTTAGTTGAGAGCTTACCAACCCTAACCACTGTTTGGTATGTCTCCACAGGCTGCTATGTGTTACATCCATGTTGCTGCACTGGTGGCAGAATACCTCAACAGGAAAAGTAAGACTGTCTTTCCCCACCTCCCATTTACGCAAGTCGTTTCGCTCCACTTGTGTAACACTTTACAGTGTTGTTACATTATTGTCACTTCACATTGTCTTTTTACATTATTATTAGAGGTATTACTTTTGTTAAAACTTTTAAATACATAAAATAAATAAATTTACACCAGCATGTTGGCATTCTGTCCACAATGGACTAAAGCGTGGCACCTGTTTTAGCCTATTATAAGATCTTCATTTTGTCCAGCCAGGATACTTTGTACTTAACAACCCTGTCCCCAATGTTCCCTCGTACCTGGAACTCGTGGCGCTTCTCGTAGACCGGGATAATGAGCTTGGCGACGTGTGTAATCAGCTCGTATCTCTCTGCTTTCCACAGCCCCTCTACACACAGCTCTAGACGCTCCACTAAGACCTCCTGTAGGGCAGACCAGGAAAGAGTCAGTGAGGGCCCAGCCAACATCAATAGGCATCAGTTTCCGCACTGAGCATATTTCAGGTCCCGCTGGTGCGCGAACTTGAAAGTTGTGAATATTCTGTGCAACTTCTCGTCTTCTCGTCATGTTCAATGTAGGGCGACATTCCATGAGACCTAAAATGAAGAAATAAAAAGATGCAGGGCTTGACAACCTGTTTATCCACTTGTCCTTCAGACAAGGTGACTGAAAATGTTGTTGTTTGATGCAAGAAACCACTTTACAAAATACAATTTATTTTTATTGCCATACCATTATCACAGAGAATCTGACAAATATGCTACACTTTTCCTATTGACTACTTAGCTCATTCAAGCCTGTCTCAAAATACAACACTGCCCCTTTATGACATAAAAAAGCTCTTTACTTGACTCACTTTTCAAAGATGGCTAAAAATGTACACATTTTGTGTTCTTGTAGGAAGCGACCACTCCTTCATTGCTGACTAGAAATTAGCTATATCTGGGCTAATAACTCACGTCACTTGGAGCAGCAACACAGTCTGAGAATGCCTCTCCTAAATAATGTGCTGGGCCTCGTCTCATGTTGGCTGAAGTGCTGTCTACTCCCATCCTACACCCACTATTGGGTAAAATAATTCCGTAAAATATAGGGACTGGAGGTCTGTCTTTTGTTGCTATTGTTATTGTTGTTTTTCTTTCAGAGATGTTCCCCAGTGGCCTGGCAGCCTTCAAGAGGATCACTCTGAACATCGAAGAGGAGGCCGCCATGAAGGAAGATACAGGAATGCAGGATGTCTACTACACAGAGGTGTGTGTGTGTGTGTGTGTGTGTGTGTGTGTGTGTGTGTGTGTGTGTGTGTGTGTGTGTGCGCACATTTGTGATGATATAATGACAATCTTATCTTCATACTGTTATAACCACATAGTTAACGGTAGAGTCCGCAAAATGACAGATAATGCGCAAGATGCAAGACTTTGCTCTCACAGTCACACACAGTATCTGTGCATGCACACGGTTTCGTTTCACGCTCTAACAACATGGTAGCCATGGGATCAGAACAGAGGAGAAGATTAGCCTCTGGCTCCAACGCTCTTAGATGTTGCGGACAGTAACCCACTATGCTGTTTACTTTGTGCATCGACGTCATATCGCTGACTCTACCTTTAATTGACTGTACATAGAAGGCTCTGGTGGTTGATATAGCATGTTGATTCATCTCTGGTTCATTGTTGATAGTTCTTTTATATTATAACAGCTGTTGATTTTGACTTGGCCTGACTATATCTCCTGATCTGGTCCCAGATCTGTTTGTGCTATCTTGCCAACTCCTATGGTCATTCTTATGACTGTGTGTGAGCTCATGTTTTATTATTCTCTTTCAATATTAGAACTGCCGTATTTAGCCTATTTTGTTTACCTTGCCTTCAGAAAGTATTCACATCCCTAGACTTGTTCCACATTTTGTTGTGTTACAGCCTAAATTTAAAATAGATTAAATTGAGATGTTGTATCACTGGCCTACACACAATACCCCATAATGTCAGAGTGAAATTATATTTTTTAGAAATGTTTACAAATGAATAAGATATGAAAAGGTGAAATGTTTTCAGTCAGTAAGTATTCAACCCCTTTGTTATGGCAAGCCTAAATACATTCAGGAGTAAAAATGTGCTTAACAAGTCACATAAGTTGCATGGACTCACTCTGTGCAATAATAGTGTTTAACATTATTTTTTTAATGACTACCTCATCTCTATACCCCACACATACAATTAGCTGTAAGGTCCCTAAGTCAGGCAGCAATTTTCAAACACAGATTCAACCCCAAAAAACAGGAAGGTTTTATGCCTCGCAAAGAAGGGCTCCTATTGGTAGATGGGTAACAAAATAAGCAGACATTGAAAATCCCTTTGAGCATGGTGAAGTTATTAATTACACTTTGGATGGTGTATCAATACACCCAGTCACTGCAAAGATATAGGCATCCTTCCTAACTCACTTGCTGGAGAGGAAGGAAACTGCTCAGGGATTTCACTATGAGGCCAATGGTGACTTTAAAACAGTTACAGAGTTTAATGGCTGTGATAGGAGAAAACTGAGGATGGATCAACAACATTGTAGTTACTTCACAATACTAATCTAAATGACAGAGTGAAAAGAAGGAAGCCTGACCAGAATAAAACATATTCCAAAACATGTATCCTGTTTGCAACAAGACACTAGAGGAAAACAGCAAAATACACTGCTCAAAAAAATAAAGGGAACACTTTAACAACACAATGTAACTCCAAGTCAATCACACTTCTGTGAAATCAAACTGTCCACTTCGGAATCAACACTGATTGACAATAAATTTCACATGCTGTTGTGCAAATGGAATAGACAACCCTCAATAAAGGAGTGGTTCTGCAGGTGGTGACTACAGACCACTTCTCAGTTCCTATGCTTCCTGGCTGATGTTTTGGTCACTTTTGAATGCTGGCGGTGCTTTCACTCTAGTGGTAGCATGAGACGGAGTCTACAACCCACACAAGTGGCTTAGGTAGTGCAGCTCATCCAGGATGGCACATCAATGCGAGCTGTGGCAAGAAGGTTTGCTGTGTCTGTTAGCGTAGTGTCCAGAGCATGGAGGCACTACCAGGAGACAGGCCAGTACATCAGGAGACGTGGAGGAGGCCGTAGGAGGGCAACAACCCAGCAGCAGGACCGCTACCTCCGCCTTTGTGCAAGGAGGAGCAGGAGGAGCACTGCCAGAGCCTTGCAAAATTACCTCCAGCAGGCCACAAATGTGCATGTGTCTGCTCAAACGGTCAGAAACAGACTGGGTGGTATGAGGTCCCGACGTCCACAGGTGGGGGTTGTGCTTACAGCCCAACACCGTGCAGGACGTTTGGCATTTGCCAGAGAACACCAAAGATTGACAAATTCGCCACTGGCGCCCTGTGCTCTTCACAGATGAAAGCAGGTTCACACTGAGCACATGTGACAGACGTGACAGTCTGGAGACGCCGTGGAGAACGTTCTGCTGCCTGCAACATCCTCCAGCATGACCGGTTTGGCGGTGGGTCAGTCATGGTGTGGGGTGGCATTTCTTTGGGGGGCCGCACAGCCCTCCATGTGCTCGCCAGAGGTAGCCTGACTGCCATTAGGTACCGAGATGAGATCCTCAGACCCCTTGTGAGACCATATGCTGGTGCGGTTGGCCCTGGGTTCCTCCTAATGCAAGACAATGCTAGACCTCATGTGGCTGGAGTGTGTCAGCAGTTCCTGCAAGAGGAAGGCATTGATGCTATGGACTGGCCCGCCCGTTCCCCAGACCTGAATCCAATTGAGCACATCTGGGACATCATGTCTCGCTCCATCCACCAATACCACGTTGCACCACAGACTGTCCAGGAGTTGGCGGATGCTTTAGTCCAGGTCTGGGAGGAGATCCCTCAGGAGACCATCTGCCACCTCATCAGGAGCATGCCCAGGCGTTGTAGGAAGGTCATACAGGCACGTGGAGGCCACACACACTACTGAGCTTCATTTTGACTTGTTTTAAGGACATTACATCAAAGTTGGATCAGCCTGTATTGTGGTTTTCCACTTTAATTTTGAGTGTGACTCCAAATCCAGACCTCCATGGGTTGATAAATTTGATTTCCATTGATAATTTTTGTGTGATTTTGTTGTCAGCACACTCAACTATGTAAACAAAAAAGTATTTAATAAGAATATTTCATTCATTCAGATCTAGGATGTGTTATTTTAGTGTTCCCTTTATTTTTTTGAGCAGTGTATGTCCTGAATACAAAGCGTTATGTTTGGAGCAAATCCAACACAACACATCACTGAGTACCACTCTTCATATTTTCAAGCATGGTGGTGGCTGCATCATGTTATGAGTATGCATGTCATCGACAAGAGCTAGGGAGTTTTAAGGATAAAAATAAACGAAAAAGAGCTAAGCACAGGAAAACCTGGTTCAGTCTGCTTTCCAACAGACACTGGGAGACAAATTCACCTTTCAGCAGACAATAACCTAAAACACAAGGCCAAATATACACTGGAGTTGCTTACCAAGATGGCATTGAATGTTCCTGAGTGGCCTAGTTACAGTTTTGACTTAAATTGGCTTGAAAATTAATGGAAAGGCTTGAAAATGTCTGTCTAGCAATGATCAACTTGACAGAGCTTGAAGAATTTTTTTAATAATAATTTATAAAAATAAAAAAAATATTATACAATCCAGGTGTGCAAAGCTCTTAGAGATTTACCCAGAAATACTCACAGCTGTAATCGCTGCTATTAGTGATTCTAACATGGATTGACTCAAGGGTGTGAATACTTGTGTATATAAGATATTTCTGTATTTAATATTCAATACATTTGGTAAAATTTCTAAAAACATGTTTTCACTTTGTCATGATGTGGTATTGTGTTTAGATGTGTTAGAATTTTGTATATATATTTTTTTAAATTCAGGCTGTAATACAACAACAACATAAGTCTTTCTGAAGGAACTGTACACCAATAGAGCAGGCTCTAGCTTGTAATCCGCTGATGCCTATTGATGTTGGCTGAGCCCTGGCTGTTTTCACTGACTGTGTTTCCTGGTCTGCCCTACAGGAGGTCTTAGTGGAGCGTCTAGAGCTGTGTGTAGAGGGGCTGTGGAAAGCAGAGAGATACGAGCTGATTACACACATCGCCAAGCTCATTATCCCTGTCTACGAGAAACGCCACGAGTTCCAGGTACGAGCCAAACAAACACACACACACACACACACACAACCATACACACATAAACAAGACTGAAATGTAAATTGAATCATCAAGAACAATGTTTACGCAGTGTCTTTGTAAAGTGGAAGCAGCTGTGTGAAGAGTCTATCTGGCTAAATTAGTAGTAGTAGTTTTTAAAATACCCAAAACCATTCTGTGATTGAATGCAGTTGTCCGTGGGAAAAGGGCTACTTTGTGAATCCCACAATAAGGATTCTATTGTCAGATTGAGACAATTGCATTAAAGGGCACAGACAATATTGACTACTTCCTGTTTGTCTCTGTAAAGCTTTCCACTACTCTGTCCCTTGGGTTTATACAGCATAAATAAGCTCAGCCAGTCAGTTTATGGAATAAGTCCTCAAACTAAAATACTGTCCATGAGAAGTTTACCCTAATCATGTTCCACTCGCCATCTTCTCATGCTAGGACGGTCTTCTCTTTGGCTCTGGCTTTTAAAAAAAGTATTGCACTACTTTTGACCAAAGTCTCTATAGGCCCTGGTCAAAAGTAGTGCACTAAATAGGGAATAGGGTGCCATTTGGAATTCTGACTCAGTGTTGTGTCTGTTGCCAGTGGCACATTCCTTTGGCCGATTTCTGTTCTCTCTCTCGCTCTGAGGAGTGAGACACATCATTTGTTTTAATAGGGTGGTACATAAGCCTCCTGCTGATTTACTGTACATGTCATGCAGTGTAGTAGTTCCCGAAAATATCACACACACACTCATACGCACTCATATACACACACACACACACACAGGGTTGCAAAGGGAGGGTACATTACTGGAAACCAATGTTTCCTCTAAGCTGCGCGATTGCGCGGACAGTGCAGCTCCCCGGGACTGCTGCACAGGGTGCAGAAGAAATATCAGCCCAGGGAGAGAGAAGTTTTCCCTGTAAGTTAACACTATCAATGTTTCCCTTTACTGTGGCAATTGTGATCTAATCAATGTGATATTAGCCACTTTCAATGCAACATAACAAAACAAACTTTTGTTGTAGGCAAAACGCATCGAAGTAGGATTCTATTGGCATGACTAAGCCCGTACTCTACACAGACCGGTGCGCCATAACCAAACAGAGCTGCAGAAGGCCTATATTCAAATAGATCATTGCCATATATGGATCTGTGCCATTTACTTTGAACTGGACTGTGTTTACAGCAGTGGTCCTGAGTAGATGTGCTTGTTTTGAGATCAAAGCAAGAGCTGCATGTAGACACGTGTGCACATTTTGTTCATGTCCTTTGCTAGTTTGTGAGTTATTAGCCCTGTTAGAGATCATTTGCAGTCAGTAATAGGGGAGTGATTGGTTCCTACGAGCATAAAACGTGGGTACAGCCTCAGTGTTCACAGTAAACGCGACATTCAAGTTTGCACTCAGCAGACCTGACATTTGCTCAGTGCTGTAAAGAATTTGATGGAACATTGCTGTAAACTTTCAAAGTTTACCAGTAAACTACACAAATATTGGTATCTTTCAAGGATTTTATGTAGTCTATTTTAAGACATTTATTGACCGTTTTGGGTACTTCAGGTAGCCTAGTGGTTAGTGTTGGGCCAGTAACTGAAAGGTAAAAGATAAGATAAAAATCTGTCGTTCTGCTCCTGAACAAGGCAGTTAACCCACTGTTCCTAGGCCGTCATTGTAAATAAGAATTTGTTCTTAACTGACTTGCCTAGTTAAATAAAGGTTAAATAAAAAAATTAAACATTCAGATCATCTCTAGCCATCTCTTTGCCCTTAAATATACTGAACAAAAATATAAAAGCAACATGCTATTAGGAAATCAGTCAATCAAAATAAATTCATCAGGCCCTAACCTATGGATTTCACATGACTGGGAATACAAATGTGCAATGGTGCAAAGTACTTAAGTGAAAATGCATGAAAGTACTATTTAAGTAGTTTTTTAGGGTAACTTTACTATTTATATTTTTGACAATTTTTACTTTTACTTCACTACATTCCTAAAGACAATTATGTACTTTTTACTCCATACATTTTCCCTGTCACCCAAAAGTACTCGTTACATTTTGAATGCTTAGCAGGACAGGAAAATGGTCTAATTCGCACACTTATGAAGAGTACATCCCTGGTCATCCTACTGCCTCTGATCTGGCAGACTCACTTAACACACATGCTTCATTTGTAAAGGATGTCTGAGTGTTGAAGTGTGCCTCTGGCTATCCGTAAATTTAAAAAACAAGAAAATGTTGCCGTCTGGTTTGCTTAATATAAGGAATTTGAAATAATTTATACTTTTACTTTTGATACTTAAGAATATCTTCGCAATTACATTTACTTTTGATACTTATGTATATTTAAAACCAAATACTTTAAAACTTTTACTCAAGTAGTATTTTGCTGGGTGACTCACCTTAATAGAAAATTACTTAAGTAAAAGTATCTCAGTTTTACTCAAGTATGACAATTGGGTACTTTTTCCACCCCTGCAAATATGTATATGTTGGTCACAGATACCTTCAAAAAATGTGCCTCAGGATCTCGTCGAGGTATTTTTGTGCATTCAAATTGCCATCGCTAAAATGCAATTGTGTTCATTGTCCGTAGCTTATGCCTGCCCATACCATATCCCCACCACCACTATGGGGCACTCTGATCACAATGTTGATATCAGCAAACCACTCGCACACACGACGCCATACACGGGCGGGGTCTGTGGTTGTGAGGCCGGTTGGACATACGTCCAAATTCTCTAAAACGACGTTGGAGAAATTAACATAAAATTATCTGGCAACAGCTCTGGTGGACATTCCTGCAGTCAGCATGCCAATTGCACTCTCCCTCAAAACAAATGAGAAATGCTCACTAACAGGGATGTAATCAAATTTGAGCACAACATTTGAGAAATAAGGATTTTGTACATATGGAAAATTTCATTTTTTTTTTATTTCAGCTCAAGAAATATATGTAACGTTCGTTGTCTTCCTCTGATGAGGAGTAAGAGAGATCGGACCAATGTGCAGCGTGGTAATTGTCCATTTTTAATAAGACAAACTGAACACTATAACATTCAAAATAACAAAGGGAAACAAACGAAACAGTCCCGTGTGGTACAAACACTAACACGGAAAATAATCACCCACATCTCAAAAGTGAAACCAGGCTACCTAAATATGGTTCTCAATCAGGGACAACGATAAACAGCTGCCTCTGATTGAGAACCATACCAGGCCAAACACAGAAATCCCAAAACATAGAAAAAGGAACATAGACAACCCACCCAACTCACGCCCTGACCATGCTAAAACAAAGACCTAATACAAGAACTAAGGTCAGAACGTGACAATATGGGACCAATACTTTATATGTTGTGTTTATATTATTATTCAGTGTATATTAAATAATAAAAAATAGCGTGACAAAGGTGTAAAATATTATCCTAAATATAAACCATCAACTTAGTGAATACCTTTGGTGTTTAATATCCGTGTTTAATATCAGGGAAATATATTTACATTTTTCTTAAATCCTTATTTATTTATTTATTTATTTATTATGTCCAAATGTATTTGTTGTCAATGTTTCAGCGCCAAACTGGTGGCAATTGTGAAGAACTCAATAGTTGCAGAGTTAATTTAAAATAATGCCATTGTTGATTAATGCTTTTAAAAAATTAATTAGGCTATTTTCTCTTGAACCATATGGTCTATCTACTAGAAACTCATGGACAATATGGACACAGATATAAAAAATAAAAAAACCGATATATGAATAAATGTTTTAAAAGTTGTTCAGGTATAAATGACCAAAGTTACAATATATATTTTATGTTAATTACAGAAGATTCCAGTAACTTAAGTAGATTACTGGTAACTTTTCAACCATACACGCACACACATACATACACTCAACAATGATGGGCACACTAATGAGTAAATACACCCAAACACATACAAACACACACACACTAATACCCAGTTTTGTGTATGTTTCCTTCAGAAACTGAGCCGTCTGTATGACACGCTGCACAGAGCCTACAATAAGATCCTGGAGGTGATGCATACAGGCCGGAGACTACTGGGGACCTACTTCAGAGTGGCATTCTACGGGCAGGTGGGTCGGCATGTGGACAAAAGATTAAAGACACAAGTTCACCTTGTGTTTTCCTTCCATTCTCTTTTTATAGCTGTGAAACACACTTATTCTGGTTCAGACAGAGAGACACTTAGGATGAACTGTAGTCCTTGGCTCCTTTCCGACATCCACACTATCATACCACTTCTAAGTAAACAATGGATTGGGCATTAACCGGTATGCCAGTATGGACATCGGATTATAAAATAATAATTGTTTAGTATGATGGCTCAACCAATGGTTCTTCTCTGTCAGGGATGGAGTGCCCTTTACTTGGGGAACTTGTCACAGTAAAAAGAGACCATGCATTTTTGTTGTATATTTCTAGGTGTTATCTTCCTGTCTCTCTTCTATTTTGTGGGGAGAGAAAATAAACTCTTTCTATCAATTACTGAAGAAATAACAACAATTGTGCTGGTCTGTCATGTTGTTGGCAGCATCATCGAGGTATCTGTGGTCATCGTTTAACCATATCTGATATCAGTCCATATCCAGTGCCTGTGAACCCTAAAATGTGGTGTTCTCTCTTGGTAACTTCCCTACCTGACAGATGGAGATTAGATAAATGTGGAATTACACAAATCCCTTAGAGGCTAGTGGCCTCTGAGGAGGATGGTTGTGGCAGGGCTTAAACGGTGAGAAGAGAAAAACACCTATAAGGCTTAGTTTCACTTCTCTCTTCAGATATATAAGGGATGATGTGTATCTGAGTCTATATGTGATGTTTTGTATTTTGAGTTGTTTGGAGAGTCCTAAGGCCCAATGAGTGTCTCAGTTACTTTACAGTAGCGCAAAAAGGACAACCTTGTTTCAAATAGATGGATGTTAGAAAATTATGAATTCATGTTTAATTGTAATGTTTTCTGATGCTGTACAGTACATAAAAAAAAAAACAATAAAGATATTGTTAAAAATGTATATATTATACATTTTGAGAAAAGCACAGCTGTAAAGCTATATTACAACATATTCCAGGAAATATCAGTCACAGCATTATTTGTTATATAATGCATTGCTTGCTGTTTGGGGTTTTAGGCTGGGTTTCTGTACAGCACTTTGTGTGACATCAGCTGATTATAAATATATTTGATTTGATTTGTATTTATTGCACATTTGAGAGACAAGTTGAATTATGACTGAATATTTTCCTCCTGAGTAGGCTGCAGCTGTTGTTGTTTTCCTTGCTTAGTAATGCAACATAGCCAGCATGAACATCCCACTGCCTCCAATGGCTACTTTGTGTTGTTGACAGGGCTACTTCGAGGAGGAGGACGGTAAGGAGTATGTGTACAAGGAGCCCAAACTCACTGGCCTATCAGAGATCTCTCAGCGCCTTTTAGGGCTCTACGGGGATAAGTTTGGAACGGAAAGCGTCAAGATCATCCAAGACTCCAACAAGGTAGTGACTATGATAGTGTCCCAAATGGCACCATATTCCCTATTTAGTACACTACTTTTGACCAGAGTCCTATGGGCCCTGGTCAAAAGTAGTCTACTATATAGGGCATAGGCTGCCATTTGGGACACTGCCTACAGGTTCCTAAAAGGGGTAAATAGTACAAACAAATAGTTTGCTTCCTTTATTGGAGTTGTCGGTTCTATCTAACAAGCCCAACCATACCAATCTCCTATCTCCAACAGGTCAACCCCAAAGACCTAGACACCAAGTTCGCCTATATCCAGGTCACCTTCGTCAAGCCTTACTTTGACGAGAAGGACTGTCCAGAGAAGAAGACGGACTTTGAGAAGTGCCACAACATCAACCGCTTTGTGTTCGAAACGCCATACACGCTGACGGGGAAGAAACATGGTGGGGTGGAGGAGCAATGCAAGAGGAGGAGCGTACTCACAAGTTAGTTAGCTTCACAACCTCTTTTAGCTTAAAAACTACTTAACCTCTTTTACAACAAAGAAAAAACTTACAAATAGTTAGTTAGCTTTACAACCTCTTCAAATAAAATGTTATTTGTCTATGTATATGGGGCAGCAGCCTCTAAGGGTTACGTAACCGGGTGGAAGCCGCCTAGTAAAACCTATTTAAAACTATTATTAACACACCTACAAAAACCTTATTTCAACAAGTTTGTTTGCTTTACAACATTTTTACGACCTCTCTATGACTAAAACCACTGTTTGTGTGTTGCGCTGGAGACAAAGAAGTATACAAGCTTTTCAATTAAAACCATCATCAACTGTGCACACAGCTTGTTTAATTTCTTTTTAGATGAGCTACACTAACATCTAAACTATTTGAGAATTACTGCAAGTTCAGAAACCCACTGACTTCATAACACAACTTTTTAAAGCACTAGGCTAGAGACAAGAAATGATGGTGACATTGGTTCCACATTACCCTTAAAGGAAAACTCCACTCAAAACTATCTTTTGATATTTTTTTCATTAGTCCATAGTTTCTTTTGTCCATTTTGCATCATCATCATGATGTGGCCGGTGACACTTTGTTTGCTTCTTGAATTTTTTTGATACATTTTTTTTACCCCTTTTTCTCCCCAATTTCATGGTATCCAATTGGTAGTTACAGTCTTGTCCCATCGCTGCAACTCCCTTACGGACTCAAGAGAGGCGAAGGTCAAGAGCCGTGCAGTGCACCTGGCGACTGTGTCAGGGTGCATTGCGCCCGGCCTGCCACAGGAGTTGCTAGTGTGCGATGGGACAAGAACATCCCTGCCGGCCAAACCCTCCCCTAACCCGGACGACGCTGGACCAATTGTGTGCCGCCCCATGGGTCTCCCGGTCGCGGCCGGCTGCGACAGGGCCTGGACTCGATATCTTGAAAACTTGACTGCTGTGATGCAAAACATTTTGGGACTGTATCAACAGAGGACTAATGAATAAAATACCAAAATATCATTTTTCAGTGGCTTTTTCCTTTAACAGTAGTAAACATTATTCCTTAGAATTGACAGAGAACGTTTACAGCTAACCACTAGCTAATTCTGTTTATGAGGGTACAAGCATTAAAATACATTTGATAACTGAAGCGCTATAGGACCATTTAAATGGCTTATATCCACTGCAATTGTTTTATCACATGATGATATAGACATTTTGATTAACCATTGTCATTTGCCATTTCATGATTATCCCACTGTCACAACTGACATTAAACAACAGCTGGCCCGCCTGTCTCAAATATCTGTCAACATTTCTACCCACAGACCTGACACACAGGATGTTACAAATAGACCAATATGCAGTAAAAGCATTATCATGTGTGGTTTGTTTGTTTAGTGATGTTGACTCAATGTTTTTGCTATAAAATTGTGGTACAAAATTATATTTTCGTATATTTGACCCAGGACTGCCAGTTAGTAGACTCTAGCTTCCTAAAAGTGTGAGAGTTTCTCAGAAAACCAAGAGAAGGTGAAAGTTGTGTGAACAATGACTCCAGAGTAAGGAAGATACCTGGAACTGTGCTATTTACTCCCCTCCGAGCTGCCAACACATTCCCATACAAGGTGAATAAAGGAAACACTAATGGGAAACAGTGTTATCATAATGAATTAACTTTATCGTGTGTTTATATGAGAACCGACTGTGTGTGGTGAGTCTCCTGGGCAGCGACCAACACACTGCCCTTTGCGAAAAATAAATCTGTTTGTGCTCTTGCCAACGCCATTGCCGTCGTTTTCAAGCCAAGTTCTCAAGAGAGCAGGAACAGACTTGCCCCCAGGCTAGAGAAATGATCTAAACATGTGTGATCATAGATTGTTATAAAGTGTGAATATGCTGAATTATGTGTATTTCTCCTGTCCAGCGGCCAACACGTTTCCGTACGTGAAGAAGCGTGTGGAGGTGTTGGGGGAGAAGCAGGTAGAGCTGAAGCCTGTGGACGTGGCCATCGACGAGATGCGGGCGCGCACCGCCGAGCTGACCAAACTCTGCTCCTCCCAGGAGGTCGACATGATCCAGCTGCAGCTCAAACTGCAGGGCTGTGTCTCTGTACAGGTAGACGAGACCTTACTGTAGCCACATCACTCTGTTCGTTTAGTATTTCATTAGGATCCCCATTAGCTGCTGCCAAGGCAGCCGGTACACTCCCTGGGGTCAAACAGGAAGCAGCTAGTGCATGCAGGGAACACCACATACTAGCATCAGACCTTAACACTACAGCTTGACACCACAGTAAACTGCAGGGCTGTGTCCCTGTACACGTAGATGTTATTTCTAACCGCTATGAGATCATTGCGCATTCATGCAGGTATTCATGTTTTCATGCCAGAACTTGTAGTGTTGATTTTAGGATTTGGTCCTCTTGCGTTACTCCGTTCATTGTGTGTATGTTGGTCACGCTAGTCCAGGAGAGCTGCCGTCCTGCAGGTTTTCTCTCCAATCCTAAGCTAGCACACTTGATTCTAATAGTTGATAAGTTGAATGAGGTTAGATACAACCGGTTTTGGATTGAAAACCTACAGGAGGGTAGCTCTCCAGGAACAGGGTCGGGGTTAAAATCTACAGGAGGGTAGCTCTCCAGGAACAGGGTCGGGGTTAAAACCTACAGGAGGGTAGCTCTCCCGGAACAGAGTCGGGATTAAAACCTACAGGAGGGTAGCTCTCCAGGAACAGGGTCGGGGTTAAAACCTACAGGAGGGTAGCTCTCCAGGAACAGGGTCGGGGTTAAAACCTACAGGAGGGTAGCTCTCCCGGAACAGGGTCGGGGTTAAAACCTACAGGAGGGTAGCTCTCCCGGAACAGGGTCGGGGTTAAAACCTACATGAGGGTAGCTCTCCCGGAACAGGGTTGGGGTTAAAACCTACAGGAGGGTAGCTCTCCAGGAACAGGTTCGGGGTTAAAACCTACAGGAGGGTAGCTCTCCAGGAACAGGGTCTGGGTTAAAACCTACAGGAGGGTAGCCAATGATGTTATTGTTGTGCTACGAGTTGATCTAGATGCCATTGGCAGCATAGTGGTCACCCAGCACTACCTGAGAGTGAAACTGAATACCCAAGATATTCATTCCTCTTAAAGATTGTTACTCATTCCCTTGTCTTGTGTGCCACAGGTTAACGCTGGTCCGATGGCGTACGCCAGAGCCTTTCTGGACGACTCCAAAACCAGCAAGTCCCAGTCCAACAATAAGAAAGCCATGGAGCTCAAGGAGATATTCAGGTATGTGTAGACTACCCAACCGACAACGCACTACCTTGCCAAGATATCAGCTACTCCGCAAAGCTCACATTCAAGTTGTGGAGCAAATCATTGAATATGTCATCCCCTTAATGGATAACTAGTAGTGATATTTGATGAAGTATGACTTGCTGAACACCACCCTCTGTCCCCATGTAACTGTTGGTGTGTGTGTGTGTATCTGTTTGTCTGTACTGTCTATGCAGGAGGTTTGTGGAAGCCTGCAGCATGGCGCTGGACATCAACGAGCGTCTGATCAAGGAGGACCAGTTTGAGTACCACGAGGGCCTGAAGGGCAACTTCAAAGACATGGTGAAGGAGCTGTCAGACATCATCCATGAACAGGTGACATGGGGGGAGGGGAGGAGCTGTCAGACATAATCTATGAACAGGTGACATGGGGGGAGCTGTCGGACATCATCCATGAACAGGTGACATGGGGGGAGGGGAGGATCTGTCGGACATCATCCATGAACAGGTGACGTGGGGGGAGGGTGAGGAGCTGTCGGACATCATCCATGAACAGGTGACATGAGGGGGAGGAGCTGTCGGACATCATCCATGAACAGGTGACATGGGGGGAGGGGGAGGAGCTGTCAGACATCATCCATGAACAGGTGACATGGGGGGAGGGTGAGGAGCTGTCGGACATCATCCATGAACAGGTGACATGAGGGGGAGGAGCTGTCGGACATCATCCATGAACAGGTGACATGGGGGGAGGGGGAGGAGCTGTCAGACATCATCCATGAACAGGTGACATGGGGGGAGGGGGAGGAGCTGTCAGACATCATCCATGAACAGGTGACATGAGGGGGAGGAGCTGTCGGACATCATCCATGAACAGGTGACATGGCGGGAGGGGGAGGAGCTGTCAGACATCCATGAACAGGTGACATGGGGGGGGGGGGAGCTGTCAGACATCATCCATGAACAGGTGACATGAGGGGGAGGAGCTGTCGGACATCATCCATGAACAGGTGACATGGGGGGAGGGGAGGAGCTGTCGGACATCATCCATTAACAGGTGACATGGGGGGAGGGTGAGGAGCTGTCGGACATCATCCATGAACAGGTGACATGAGGGGGAGGAGCTGTCGGACATCATCCATGAACAGGTGACATGGGGGGAGGGTGAGGAGCTGTCAGACATCATCCATGAACAGGTGACATGGGGGGAGGGGAGGAGCTGTCGGACATCATCCATGAACAGGTGACATGGGGGGAGGGGAGGAGCTTTCGGACATCATCCATGAACAGGTGACATGGGGGGAGGGTGAGGAGCTGTCGGACATCATCCATGAATAGGTGAAATGAGGGGGAGGAGCTGTCGGACATCATCCATGAACAGGTGACATGGGGGGAGGGGGAGGAGCTGTCAGACATCATCCATGAACAGGTGACATGAGGGGGAGGAGCTGTCGGACATCATCCATGAACAGGTGACATGAGGGGGAGGAGCTGTCGGACATCATCCATGAACAGGTGACATGGGGGGAGGGGGAGGAGCTGTCAGACATCATCCATGAACAGGTGACATGGGGGGAGGGGAAGGAGCTGTCAGACATCATGGATATCTGGCAGCTCCTCCCCCTCCCCCATGTCACCTGTTCATGGATGTCTGGCAGCTCCTCCCCTCCCCCATGTCACCTGTTCATGGATATCTGGCAGCTCCTCCCCCTCCCCCATGTCACCTGTTCATGTATATCTGGCAGCTCCTCCCCCTCCCCCATGTCACCTGTTCATCATCCATGAACAGGTGACATGGGGGGGGGAGCTGTCAGACATCCATGAACAGGTGACATGGGGGGAGGAGCTGTCAGACATCCATGAACAGGTGACATGGGGGAGGGGAGGAGCTGTCGGACATCATCCATGAACAGGTGACATGGGGAGGGGGAAGAGCTGTCGGACATCATCCATGAACAGGTGACATGGGGAGGGGGAAGAGCTGTCGGACATCATCCATGAACAGGTGACGTGGGGGGGGGGGGGGCTGTCGGACATCATCCATGAACAGGTGACATGAGGGGGAGGAGCTGTCGGACATCATCCATGAACAGGTGACATGGGGGGAGGGGGAGGAGCTGCCAGACATCCATGAACAGGTGACATGGGAGGAGGGGGAGGAGCTGCCAGACATCCATGAACAGGTGACATGGGGGAGGGGGAGGAGCTGCCAGATATCCATGAACAGGTGACATGGGGGAGGGGGAGGAGCTGCCAGATATCCATGAACAGGTGACATGGGGGAGGGGAGGAGCTGCCAGACATCCATGAACAGGTGACATGGGGGAGGGGGAGGAGCTGCCAGATATCCATGAACAGGTGACATGGGGGAGGGGAGGAGCTGCCAGACATCCATGAACAGGACATGGGGGGCTCCCCATAATCATAGCACCTGTCAGCCTTACAAACACATAGAGATGCACACAAGATGACAAACATAAATTCTTTATTTTGGGCTCTGGCTCTCATAATATTCCTGACCACACTCCTAGGCTCTCATCCCTCTATTTCTCTCAAGCAAACACCAGAAAACCCTTTGTCATTTAGCAGACACTCATATCCAGAGCAATTTACAGGAGAAATTAGGGTTAAGTGCCTTGCTCAAGGGAACATCGACAGATTTTTGTAACCTAGACTGCTCAGGGATTGGAACCTGCAACCTGTCGGTTACAGGCCCAACACTCTTAACCGCTAGACTACCTGCCGCAATATTGGTCCTCTTTGACCAAGGTCATATCTCATGACCTGAATCTATTTTTCTCTCACATCTCTGTTTCTCCTGACTGTATTTTGGTAGCAAATTAAAAGTGTTTTTGTGTCTTAATGTTTTCTTTACTTTCCTGTCCATAGCACTAACTTATCCCTTTCTTCTGTCTATGCTGCCCCTTACTGCGCCTTAGATTTAAGAAATGCCAGGTAATGTGATACCCTCTGTGGAGTTATGTTGCATTTTCATTTCTACTTGGAACATACACTGGTCATCACCTCGTTAACCTCCCTTTATTCAGTCAGTGAGTATAGCTGGTCGATATTCACTGGGTGTACAAAACATTAGGAACACCTGCTCTTTCCATGACATAGACTGACCAGGTGAATCCAGGTGAAAGCTATGATCCCTTATTGATGTCTCTTGTTAAATCCACTTCCATCAGTGTAGATGAAGGAGAGGTGACAAGCTAAAGAAGGATTTTTAAGCCTTGATACAATTGAGACATGGATTGTGTATGTGTGCCATTCAGAGGGTGAATGGGCAAGACAAAATATTTACGTGCCTTTGAACTGGGTATGGTAGTAGGTGCCAGGTGCACCGGTTTGTGTCAACTGCAATGCTGCTCGGTTTTTGACGCTCAACAGTCTCCTGTGTGTATCAAGAATGGTCCATCACCCAAAGAACATCCAGCCAACTTGACAGAACTGTGGGAAGCATTGAAGTCAACATGTACCAGCATCCCTGTGGAATGCTTTCGATACCATGTTGGGGAAAAGGGGATGCAACTCAATATTAGGAAGGTGTTCTTGATGATTTGTACACTCAGTGTATGTGGCAACTGTGTGTCTGTCTGGGTGTGTCCGCATCAAACCTCCAATCACTCCAGGTGGCTTTAGCAAACGCTCAATGTATTTGAACGCAGGTCTGGCAAGACGCCCTGGGCTCCATTTTGATGAATTTGTCATTTATTTTCAAAAACTCCATTATATGCGTGTATCCCTGCGACGCATGTATTGCTATCACATGACTGGTTGACCAATGATGGTAATGATGTGTGTTGTTGTATCTGACTCTGTCACCCTAGATCTTCCAGGAGGATATGATGCGTTCACTGCTCCAGAACTCCTTACACGTATTCCGTGCCATCAGTGGGACGTCTACAGACCTGGGCTAAAGTGACTGTAACACAGAGTAGAGCTACCCCCCCCCACACACACACACACACACCCTCTGCTAGTTGGATCCAAACTGGACTTGTCGACTCCCTCGCTCCATACCACAAACTGGAAACCTGTTTATAATGTACTTTGGGATGAGCACTGTTCAGTATGACTTGGCATATTGGCCTTGCTATTCCCATTTGCCTTCTCAAACTTCCTGAATACTGTTACATAACCGAGCTCAACAAGATGTCTGATAATGTATTATGTACTACCGATATTACGAAATTGATCAAATGTCAGGTCTTGCTGTTGAGTCATGTATTAAGTGACATTGCACTTTTTTCTCTTGAACGAAAAGATTCTTGAATTACTTGTGTTCTTTAATGGCGAGGGGGAGATGTTATTTTGTAATGTTTAATTTGTTTAAATTCTGGACTGTTGCAACTCAAAGCTCTATGCAGATTGACTTAATCTCTCCAATCAAAGGCAGTGTTGACCATTCAAATAGAAATGGTTTCTATGGTGTTAACACTTTACCACTGCAGATATTAGCCTACCTACCTTCTAAAGAGATGATCCACATACCGTACGTGACTTATCTGGGTGTGTTCAGTAGGGGTGGAACGTTTTGAAACAGGGCAGTACTACTACCTGAATTTGTCCAATAAAAACACAGATTATTGTGTTACGTTGCAAACCATTTTGCTACGGAGTGCCCAGCTGAGCACGACCCAGGTAATGGCTGCCTTTTGTCCATAATCAATGCAAAGCTGTTATTTGCCTTGCACACTGCATCAAATGGTTGCTTCAGAGAGCAAATGCATTACATTTAAGTGCTGGGAGTCTATTCTGCAATGGTCTAAGGTGGCTTATATTGCTAATGTTTTAGGAACAAACAAACAGTAACCCATCGGTTTTCTGTATTAGTCTATAAGAAAGATGTACAGTAAGGTTTAATGCAGTATACTCTATGATGTCAAATTGTCAGTCACTCTGTAATAACCCAATGCTCAGACAGTTTCTTAAGATGTTGAACTTTATGTTCTGACATGGGGTGTGTTCTTTGACATTAAGTCAATGATGATTGATTAGCCTGGTCCCAGATCTGTTGGTGCTGTCTTGACAACTCATAGGCTGCGTTTACACAGGCAGTGTAATTCTTATCTGATTGGTCAAAATACCAATTATTGTGGGACCAGGCTGTTGATTTTGATTGATGTCTCTATCACAGGGGTATTCAAATCTTACCTTATAAGGTCCGGAGTACTACTAGTTTTCTGTTCTACCTGATCATTCATTGCACCCACCTGGTATCCCAGGTCTAAATCAGTCCCTGATTAGAGGGGAACAATGGGGGGGGGGGGGGGCAGTGGAACTGACTTTGAGGTTCAGATTTGAATTTGAGGGATCTATCAGCTGGCTGGACCTATTGATCTGCTAGTCCTTACATCTCTCAGAAAAGTCCCCTGTCCTATTTCAAGTAATAATACAACTCCAACACATGCTGATTGTACAGTATTTCACAAGTGCTACACTGAAATTAGCAAATAGATGATAATAATATGCAGATGTATATAATGTTTTGCTGTAAAAGAAGAAAGGTGCGTGCGTGTAGCTACATATTTATATTTGTGCTGTTTCTGGACCAATGGTTTGAGAATAGTCTTATTTCTCTGTGTCTGATTTTGATTTGCCATTGTAATTACACTGTATCTAAGTACAGATGCTTGTTCAACATATCTTTGTTAAGCCATTTTTTCAATAAAAAAAAGATTTTGCGAAAAAGTTCGTTGTATTAACTTTATCCATTTAGTTATTATTCACTTTATTATTGTGATGTTCAAGCCTACAAGCCTACACAATACTCATACGCAGGAGGAGGTGTATTATAGGGGATGTTATCCAATGAGGAAAACGAATGACTGACACTGTCAAAATGGTAAGGATATCCTATTCTGTACTGTCGTAGCTTTGAGTTATTGCTCCATACAAACTCCGCCCTATTTGCCAATCCGATGCGCGACAGAAGCCCTCGCTGTCACACGAAATGGAATCATAGACTGTATGAATGTATTGATAACTCGCTCGCGGGTGTAAATCCGGTGTTTGCTTTTGTTCATATTGATCTGGACGTGAGGCACTTCTATTTGTTCGCTCTGTTTGGGAGACAACTGCTCGACAATTCTTGTCTTACCTTTGGAATTCCGGGCGATTTTGAGGAGGCGCAGTCTGCCAGAAATTACGCACCGGACAACATGATTTTGAAACATTTGGATTTTCTCTTGGTTCTACGATACTTTATTCATTTGGTCGCGTTAGAGGTTGCAGCTGAGCAAGGTACTGCTATTGTATTTACTTTACATTACCTTTAATGGTCGTATGACACCAGTTGTTTAGTGATTTTCAGTTGGCAAGACTTTAGGAAAACTAGGATTTCCTGTCCATTTCCCGAAACCGACGTCAGAATGAGAAGTTTCGATAATGAGAAAATAATCTGTTTAAATACATGTTGGATTCCCTTGTAACTTCTGCCTACATGAAAACGTGTATTCATTTGACATTGATTGACTATGATTATTATTGATGTAGTCTTGTTGTGTGGGCTTGTTACTTTGCCCTGGTGAGTCATATTGTTCAGAAATTGGAACTAGGGCCTACACCAGACAGATGTGTGGCATAGCAAATATGATATATATATATATATATATATATATATATATATTATAGCATATATAGCAGTTGGTCATCACATTGCCATACAGAGTAGTTTACACTGCTCGTCTCTTGTCACCTCTTCAGCTCTCCCTGAGCCGCTCAACCTGTCATTGACGTGGGAGTCTGAATTCCGTATAAAGCTGTCGTGGAACGCACCAAATAATTTAGATGCATCATGCAAGGTGAACTACATGGTCACTACAACGATCGGAGAGGTGAGTCGAGTGCACTCAGGCCCATGAAAAGGAAAAATTAAACAAAAGTACATTTGGAATTGATTTATAATACAAACAGTTTTTTATGCACAGAATGAATTGCAAAACGTAGCCTATGTATGCATATAAAGCGATCATAAACTATTATAAAACCATCTGTTACAAAGTTATATTATTCAATAATAATATACATCATATTAAATACCTAACACTAATACTTTGTAGAATGTGAAATGACAGTGATTCCATTTTTTTTCACAGGAGAACCCCATATTAATTTCAACTTTCAGCTTGTATAAAGAGTACATTGTCACTACGAATGATGCAGTGAATTACACAGTGAAAACAAACCCCAACGAATGTACAGGCAGAACCATAAGCAAACCTGTCAGCATCTGTAAACCTAAACCCCCAGGTAGGTAACAATTACTGTGAGTTGAATCCTAATTTCTAACCCTAACTTCGAATGTTCACTTAGTCTCCACTTGATCTCAATGCATGACTACGGGTGCGTTGACTCTGGGCGTTTGTAAATTCAGAGCGTTGTCAGATTGTCCCTTTGTAAATTCCCTTAAATCCCTTAAAATTCCCTTAAATCCCTTAAAATTACGCTCTCGGAGCGTTCAGAGCGCACACTGGACGCTCTGGCCGAGGAGTAGGGTTGATCCAAGTGTTCTGACTAGCTTGCTAGCTACTTCCAGACACAAATGAGAGAACGCCTCACTCCGAACATTTTACTTGCCCTAGAAGATGCGGTTATTCTGTTTTCATGTTATCCAGAGCGTTGGTGATCATATTCAACAGGTGTTGTGTGCTCTGTAATACTCAGGCGAGAGTTCTCTGAAATCGATGTAGAAAGCCTAGAGTGAATTTACAAACACGAAATGTGTTTTAACTAAAGTGTAAGTTAAAATTTGCCCCAATATGAATTGGGACTTGTGAACTCCTGAACTTTATCCAATGTGTCTACTGTAATACAAACATTGTGCTGAAATTAATATAGTTTTTCCATGTTTAAAATGCCCTTGTTCTTATTTGTACTTTATATAAGCCTATCCAAAGTATTGAACAAAGGCTTTTAGGCATACAGCAAATAAAAACAATGACCTTAAAGCTGAACACAATTCCCAGTGAAGTGTTACCATAGAGAATAGAAAAGTTTCTTCATGTTAACATGTTTTATTGCAGATTGGCTTTTATTGTCATGAGTCTTGCCCTGGAGGCAAAACTGAGTGGTTTCCGCTAGTTGGGCCAGCTGAAAACGAAAATGTGCTTTTTGGTCTTAAATTAAGGTTAGGGTTAGCAGTGTGGTTATGGTTAAAATCTAATTGTATGACTTTGTGGCTGTGCCAGCTAGTGACCACTCTGCAGAGCTGCCTCCAGTACATGCGTCATCTCAATAAATGCCAACCTGCTTTTTTATCAGGACAATATTTAGATCTGCATGAGTCTTTGTCAGATAGTGTTTTTGTGGTCTAGACTCATGGCAAAGTTTTTTCTCTCTCTTCCTCTATCTCTCTCTCTCTCTCTTATAACAGAGTTGGTGAAGAACTTCCAGTGTTCCCTCTACTCCTCTAAGGCCATGAACTGCAGCTGGCTCCCAGCCAATCAGGCCTCAGACCTCCAGCTCTACTATGGGTGAGAACTATTTAAAAATGAATCAGGGCTCTCCCCAAAGAATGGAAGAGAGGCGATATATGGCACCTTGTGTACTGGCTGTGCCACTATGTCAAAAATAAATAATAATAACATATATATTGTGTTTTTTACCTGATTTGTTATCATTTAAGGCCATTTTTTTTGCTCTAGATTGCAGGAAACGCCAGTTACAGCTGTTAAAAAAAAATCGGATATTTGTGTCGGTTTAGCTGAGCAGTGACAGATTGTCATCCCTCTCATCCCTTATGTTTCAGGTACCTTGGTCCCTCCCACATAGCAGCATGCAGTGAGTACCAGTACAGAGATGGTCAGAGGACAGGATGTCACCTGAGAGGATCCTTCCTTCAATATGACGTCTACTTCAAGGTCAATGGGACTCTCGATGGCTTATCTGTACAGAATAACTTCCTGGTGCTTCCTAAATATCATGGTAAGAATAACTCCATACCACATTTTTTAACAGTTAAAAACAGATGTTTACCGATATCCTCATGGTATGATCTGAAAACCATTCAAACAAATTTAACTCAGGAGGTAAACATAGCCGCGGGGGGGAAGGGTTAGTTGGGAAAAAATCACCTTTATAGCAAAGCATTTGCAGGTTAACAACAAAATACAATTCCTAATGGGATGAGTAGCCAAGATTCGGGACAAGATTTGTTAACAGAAGTCACTAGTACAGCCTAAGTTAATTTAACTCATGACTGTTTGCTAAACATAATTAACCATTGTGAATAGAACAAACATTTCTTTGTAGGTTACTGCATAACAACAGGTGTGTGAAGGGGAAGAGAGAGAAAACAAGAGGGGTGTTGTAATCAAATGAGTAAACACAAAATTGCGCATATTAAAACGGTTTCAGGTCCATGGACAGCTATTTCGAGACATTGCGGAGAAAGGCGCCCTGCCCAGCACTGTGTTGCTTAGTGTGCTAGTAAGCCTACATGTTTGACATTAGCAGGAGCAGGCCTGGGAGCCGAGGGTGAGAGAATGCCATGTTTCTAATTTAATAATTGTTTTGTTTTAATTGTTTTCATTTGTTGGGCATAGAATCTACAAGGTGTTGAAAGCGTTCCACAGGGATGCTGGCACATGTTGACTCCAATGTTTCCCACAGTTGTGTCAAGTTGGCTGGATGTCTTTTGGGTGGTGGACCATTCTTGATACACACAGGAAACTGTTCAGTGTGAAAAACCCAGCAGCGTTGCAGTTCTTGACACAAACCAGTGCACCTGGTACCTACTATCATACCCCGTTCAAAGGCACTTTAATATTTTGACTCGCCCATTCACCCTCTGAATGGAACACATACACAATCCATGTCTCAAGGCTTAAAAATCCTTCGTTAACCTTTAACCTGTCTCCTCCCCTTCATCTACACTGATTGAAGTGGATTTTAAGTGACCTCAATAAGAGATCATAACTTTCACCTGGATTCACCTGGTCAGTCTGTCATTGAAAGAGCAGGTGTTCTTAATGTTTTGTACACTCAGTGTATATTTTAATATCCCATGTATTTCCTTCCTCTACCCCCAATTTCATCGTGGGGAAACATAGTTTGGAAAGTAAATGCCTGTTGCTGTAAAGAGAAGACAATGAAAAGACTCTAATCTGTCTTTTAATTAGCAAAATTCGCAATTTGAGCGAACAGTAAACCAACTTATTGGCACCAGCTGAGAGCATCAGCCATATCCCCATTGAGTGCGCTGTGCACATGTTCACCCTTTATCATTGGGTCAGTGCCACTTGAAACTTTATTTTTGGACAATACTCCTTATTTCATAATGTACAATTTGTGTCTCCCCTGTTCATAGGCCAGATTAGATGGTTGCAGACAAGGTGGTTTTTATTGATCTGTTTGTCAGAGTCAGCAGTAGCCTATACTACCCTGTCGTTGTTGTCATATTAAAAACATCAAGTATAGTAGAATTGCATTAAACATATCCTGTAGCCTAGGCCTACTCTACACGCTCAGCCATGCACTGAGCACTGCAATCTTTTTTTGTGAACAGTGATTCAATTATATTATTAGCCTAAATTGTGACTATCCAATCAACTAATCACCTTAGTAATAGTAGGCAATCTTGCATAAGTCTGCAAATGCGATGATAGATGCATGGAATGCTTTATTAGAAGGGAGAATTTGAATGGTGAAAATGAACTTCCCCAAACTTGAAACACACTCTATGGGAGAGGGACCGAGAGAGAGAGTGACCTGACTTAACTTAAAGTAAACTGTTTATCGTACAGCAGAGCGTGTCTGACTCCCAACCCCCACAACTGAATAGATCAGAGCGTATCATGAGCGTACCGCTTACAAAAGCTCAGCGCTCTCCATGCAGAATGGGGCTCATGTTTTTCTCTCTCCCCTACCCCAGTCCCATTATCATTAACTGCAATAATTTTTATTTGTTGCAAAAAATATATAAATATAGATTTTTTTTTGCAACAATTCAAATTCTTGCAGTTTCAACCATCTCACCAGCCTATGACTAATTCCATGATACTACTAAACTCTCAAGTATGCAAATATTGTTGATATTACCAATACTCTCATTTATCTAATGTTATACTGTATGTCTGATTCTCTTCAGTCAAGGCCCCGGCTCCTAAGGTGAAGATAACAGAGACAGGAAGGAATCTCATCCTGAGCTGGGACCCTCCGGACATAGGCGCTGGCCACTGCTGGAGTTACATCTTTAACTACAGCAAGTGTCAACTGCTCGTGGATGTGTGTATATTTTTATTTACATTTACGTCTCCCTTTATTGATCCAGGTGAAACTAGTTCATAACAAATTCATATTGACATTGACAACCTGGCAAGTGCCTTTTTTTGTCCGTTTTTATGCTTCCCAGAAGAGTGTTTTCTATTGTTTCATATTTCATTTCAACTAGTTAATTATGGGTTGCGCCGACGTCACTCGGTCGCGCCGTTGTTATACACGTTGGTCTCACTGATATAAAATACATTTTGATGATTTATAAACAGATAATGAGGCTTAAGTTGAGATGGCTGCAGACAGAAAATGGGTCAGATGAAGGGTTGGGCGTTCTGCTATTGTCAACATGAGACAGGCCACTTATGTGAATTACACCAATAAAAAAATAGAGCTTTAGTCACTGGACAATGTTTACATTGTTTTTACAGACCTACTGAATGTGTTAGGATGAGTGGGCATTGGACATCTGCTGTTTGTTTGTGTGTCTGTGTGTGTCAGTCAAATAGTACGCGCTTAGAAAAAAAAAACATTCCAAAAGGGTTCTATGGCTGTCCCCATAGGAGAACCCTTTTTGGTTCCAGGTAGAACTCCTTTTGGTATCCATGCAGAACCATCTGTGGAAAGGGTTTTACATGGAACCCAAAAGAGTTCTACCTGGTTACCAAAAAGGGTTCTTCAAAGGTCTCTCCTATGTGGACAGCCGAATAACCCTTTTAGGTTCTAGATAGCACCTTTTTTTTCTACGAGTGTACCACTACTTGAGTTCCACTCATGGTTCTGCGTATGTTTCTTCCAGAGTAAAGAAATACAATTGAAACATGTGAAGGTTTCATATGACCAGAGATGCCAGTACAGAGTCCAGCTTAAAGCAGTCTATACGAAATGGTGTGGGGAGGGAGGCAGCGACTGGAGCGAAGAGGAAATCTATGGTACTTTCTCCTCTTTCTCTACATTCTCTCCCTCTTTCAGAACACAGTGATGTACTGTAATAGTTGAAACGTTCCCCTTCAAATAAAATAGAAGACAAACAGAATTAAACATATATAATATACCAGTAGTCTATAGTCTCTATAATAGTATATGTCGTTGTAACAGACTTGTGTATTGAATGTTGGCTAAATGTAACAGACTTGTCAAGATTAGAATTAGACCGGGTCACTGATAGTTTTGCTTGTATTCTTTTCAGGTGTGGATGATTGGTCGATGACTGTGTTTGCTGTCGTCATTCCAGCTGTAGTCTTCTTATTCCTCATCCTTTTAATTAGTTGTTTTATGAAGTAAGTAAACATACACTATATCCGTTTGTCTGCGTTCTATATATGTGTGTGTGTGTGTGTGTGTGTGTGTGTGTGTGTGTGTGTGTGTGTGTGTTGGGGTTTAGAATTAATTGAATGTCTTAATAGACATTATAGATATCTAGCAAATGTGTTTTCGCTTAATGAATTGCCAATTTTGGTGATCAGGGTTTAAATTTGGGGCTAATTCTTTTGTGGTTCTTTTCCAGGCACAGAGAGAAGGTTTTCCCCACGATTCCACATCCCTCACTGGTTTTCAAGGACATGCTGAACAGCAATAAGGGACTGAAGGTTAGAACAACAACATCCTCTGGTCTCTTTCACTATTAGTAGTGGTCAAACAGCAAGGGGCTGTTGTTGAACTTCACTTACTGGAAATGTTAACATCAGTGTATGCAGTAGATACTAAACTTCCTCTTACAATACTTCTCACCAGGCACATACTGGTTGAATCAACGTTGTTTCCATGTCATTTCAATGATATTACGTTGAACCAACAAGGAATTAGATGTTGGATCTGGTCATCATCCTTACCCACACATTCTCAGACACACCCACACCCCACACACACATTCTCAGACACACCCACACCCCACACACACATTCTCAGACCTAAACACACACTAAGCCACTCCAACTTTTTCTCTCTGTATTCCAGAGCTCCATAGGCAATCTCTATGTCCCGGATGAGGAGGAGGTGGAATGTAAGATCAGCCTAGAGAAAGACTATACTCTTCCCATGATGCAGCCTGATCACTGAGAGACTACACACTGACCCAGTAGTGATTACGACTGTACAGACAGATACAGCAACAACCTGACCCGGTATGACCTGGGAGCCAAGTGACTTCAGTGTCATTGACCGGCCCTCAAAGTAAGCTATCTTAAGGTGGACCCTAACTGTACTGCTGAAGAGTGTCAGGAGTTGGAGCTCCACAGTCGATGGACGACCTTAACGAGCTGGATACAGACTGAGAGTATGTGGACAATGGACTATGGAGACGCCTTTTCTTTTGTTTGTCCTGGAACTGTCAGGACTTATCGACTCACTGACTCCTGTATTGTTCTGGATTGTGTGTGTGTGTGTGTGTGTGTGTGTGTGTGTGTGTGTGTGTGTGTGTGTGTGTGTGTGTGTGTGTGTGTGTGTGTAGGCAGATACTAAGAACTGTTCTCATGTACCCCTTGCAACCCAAGGCTCGGGGTCTTAGGTCAAATGTCAGAGGTTATCAGAAAGCCAGTGCAGGAAACGAGGAGGGGCTGGACTCCTAAATCTCACTCCCCGACCAAATAGGACATTGGTGGGCAGTGCCCGAAGAGATGTGCAGGCAGCACCACAGTCTTTATCTGACTGATCAACCCGGTTGATCATGTAATTATTTAGGGGACAAAGAGGTACTTGAAGCTGTGAACCTCTGTGAAATGAGTGCACTACCTGTGCCATAAAAGGCCAGACCTCTAGGGAGGGACTTTAGGGCATTGACATACAGGTAGTTGTGTCCCAAATGGCTCCCTATTCACTACATGTATGGTGTGTTACTTTTGTCCAGGGCCCATAGGGCTCTGGTCAAAAGTAGTGCACTATGTAGGGAACAGAGTGCCATTTGGGATGCCGTATGCCTATCAAGGGCTATATGCTGCTAATGTGAGCTAAATTGTTGTGTCTCTATTGTTATCAACCTGAATTGCTATGTGTAAATAGGTTGTGCAGGTGTATCTATAGTATGTACAAATGTTGGTGAAATATATATTTAGAGTTTTGTGTGTTAAGGAAATGTTTTGTGCAACACGTATTTTTATTTATTTATTTTTTTAAATTTCACATGCTGTCTTATGGAACCTTATTCTTCTGCATGAATGATTAATTGATATCACCACACACACTCACTCATTGAGTATCATTCACATCACACCTCCATACATGCAGAGACTCTTCCTTGATAAGATCGCCAAGTCCTTTTTAACAACCTGAAAGGAGAAACGTACTTTGTAGAGGACCTGCTGAACAGCTTAAACCTGTTATCTGGTCTGTTCCGAACTAGAGATAAGTGTAACATGCTCACAGACGAACCAATGGCCATGTCAAGCAAGGCCTCGTGTACCTGCTAATCTATGATGAGAATCAATCCAGAGTGTAGGTGTTGAGAGAATAAATCCATCAACAAATAACTGAGTCATGTGAGTGATACCTCCCTTTTTATTTTCACAGAGGGATTCCTTAGACATATAGTCAGTGTGATATCAATCAAATGTAAATGAAGCCCATTGTACATCAGCAGTCGTCAACAAAGTGCTTAAAAGATACACTGTGTAAAACCCCAAAGAGCAAGCGATGCAGAGGCAGAAGCACAGTGGCTGATATGATGGGAGAAAGTTGGAAGAGTGTAGCTGTATTTGGCATTGAATTGAGAAATCCCGAAACTGATGCTGTGATGAAATCCTCCCTCACGCTGAGTGAGTGACGTGTCGATGCTTGATACTCTTGATTCAAATAATTATATCTTAAGAGAATGTGTACTATGAAAAACAGGTAAACACTAAAGGAAGTCAAATAGGTGAATTGAGACATTAAGCCCCTATTTGAAAGCAGCATACCAGTGTGTTTTGTTCTTGCCTGCAAGTTTGATACATTGCTATCTTACAATTATAATACTATAATTTTTACTATACACTGCTTACATTTCATCCACGTGTTAGATTGTCTGTCTCCTATCTCGCTACTGTGGACCTCACAAAATTGTCTTTATTGGCAGTCAGTCTGAGTTGATATTGGATTTCCGGATCTCACTCCCATTCATTCCTTCCTGGCAGAGTCCACCTAAACCAGCTGTAGTGCTCACACACACACACACACACACACACACACACACACACACACACACACACACACACACACACACACTCATCTACTGCTTATGATTTGATGTTGGAGCATGTCAGTAAGTAACAGTACTGCAATATGTGAGAAATTATGTTTATAAAACACGGTGTTAGAGAACTGTGTAATCACTAGCCTCTCGCACTTGTACACCTACATGAACACACATTGTACACCCTGTTAACACACAGACAGACTCATTAAGTTTTCCTGTGCGTCACAATAAGACTGCACTCTGCTGGGAAAAAAGGAAGCAGGCCTGTGAGTCATAGAAATGTTAGCCAAGCCTCATGCCAGTATGCACATCTCACACTGTTGCCAAATAGTGCATGGGCCTAATTAATGTGTTATAAAGTCCTTATGTAGATATTCTTCAACTACTGTTACAAATCTAAAGTAACATATTCCATGTCCAAGTCTTCATTGGGTGGTAATAAGTCATGCATCATTAATTGATCCAAGTATCCTTGATTTATACAGATGATGCAATTGAAATAGGTCAAATCTATTTCATGTGAGAGACCTGTTCATATCTGATGTGATGACATCCCATTGCACTTGAAAGGAATAGCATCCCATTATCCCAACAGAAATGTGAACTAAAAACAGAAATACTCACAGACTTACATTGTTCTGTCTGCCTATCCAGTAAGCGATCTTCTTAACTGCTGCGAGTGATGTGTAATCATCGTTTTGGATATCCTCAAGAATTTTATCTCATCCTTCAGTCGTGCAACAGAAACTTTGTACCGCACTCGCACTATGTTTTCTGGTACATTTTCAAAAACAACATCGGCACGAACACAGGCCTGTCGGAGCAAGAACTGAAAAATGCAGAAGTTCACAATCCTCTACATCAGGTATTCCCAAACCGGGGTACGCGCAATGCCGTCGGGGGTACGCCAAATAAAAATGTGATTCACATTTTTTTTAAACAAAAATATATCCTTTTTTGTAAAAAATACAAATCTTCACATTTTCACATCTTCACAAATGTAATTAAACCATCTAACGTTAGTGATCAGCGAAAGAACACAATGTCAAATACAGGGTGACTAGTCAAATAATTAATATCCAATCACATTAACTGTTACTCTCTCGCGGGAATTCCACCAACGGCCGGTATGCAGTCAAAGGTAGCTGCTGCTCATTCCGTTTTCGAGAAAATTGATAAATGGTTAAATAAAAGTAAGGCCCGCATCCATAGAGACACATACCAGCTCCACTGGTAGTACTGCCGCTACTACCAGCAGTACTACACCTGCACCTGTCAATGACACAAGTTGTTCTGCTTCCACGAGCACATCCAATGCTAGCATCAGTAATTCTACATTTGTTGTTAGCACAGCTAGCATCGACACTGACAGTTGTGAATCTGATGCAGCCGAAGAGCTATTGACACCTTACCCGAGAAAGCTCCGAACATCAGACAGGGACGTTGGACCATCAAAGAGGCGCAAATATGATGAGAACTACATTGATTTGGGGTTCACTTATATTGGGGTAGTGCATTTCCTCAGCCACAGTGTGTTACATGTGCAAAAGTACTGTCTCACAACTCGAAGAAACCTTCACTCTTGCGCAGACATTTAGAAACAAAACATGCCAATTTGAAAAATAAGCCATGGAATTTTTTGAGCGATAATTAAGAGACTTTTGAGTAGTAAGACATGTATAAAACCAACAGATACCATTAATAAGAAGGGGCTGGAAGAGTTATATGGTGAGCTACCAGTGGCTGAGACAGGCAAGCCCCATACTATTGTGGAGGACTTAATTCTTCCTGCTGCCACATATATGGCTGGGACAATGCTGGGGGAAAAGGCCAAAAAAACTATACAGACAATGCCTTCATCAAACAACGCTGCATCACGGCGCATCGTTGACATGGCAGGATATGTTTTGAAACAATTACTGCTTCACATACAAGCCAGTGAATTCTATGTGTTACAGCTGTATGAGTCAACAGACGTGGCAGGCCTGGCACAGCTCCTGGTATATGTATGTTTTACGTTTATGGGGTGTCAATTAAGGCAGACATCCTCTTCTGCAAACCACTGGAAACCAGGACAACAGGAAAGGATATTTTTAAAGTACTGGACAGCTTTGTGACATCAAATGGACTTTGGTGGTCAAGATGTGTTGGTATCTGTACTGATGGTGCAAAAGCCATGACAGGGAGACAGTGGAGTGTTAACATACGTGTAAGCAGTTGCTCCCGACACCACTTGGGTACACTGCAGCATCCACGAGAGGCTCTTGCTGCCAAAGGAATGCCTGACAGCTTGAAATACGTTTTGGACACTACAGTGAAAATGGTTAACTTTATTAAAGCAAGGCCCCTGAACTCTTGTGTATTTTCTGCACTATGCTATGATATGGGCAGCGACCATGTAACGCTTTTACAACATACAGAAGTGCGCTGGTTATCAAGGGGCAAAATATTGGCACGTTTTCTTTAAATTGAGAGACGCGCTTAGCGTTTTCTTTACTGACCATAGTTTTCACTTGTCTGTCCCCTTGCATGATAACGATTTTCTCACATGACTGGTCTATCTGGGTGTACCTATGTGAGAGTGGATTCTCGGCCCTCACTAGCATGAAAACTAAATACAGGCACAGACTGTGTGTGGAAAATGATTTAAGACTGAGATTCTCTCCAATTCAACCCAACATTGCAGAGTTATGTGCATCCTTTCAAGCACACCCTTCTCATTAACCTGTGATGAGTTTCACAATTTTAGATGAACAAATAATGTTTTATATGTAAGATGGTTAAATAAAGAGCAAAATTATTGATTATTATTATTTGTGTCCTGGTCCTATAGGAGCTCTTTGTCACTTCCCACAAACCACGTTGTGACAAAAACTCACACTCATTCTTATGTTTAATAAATGTATCATATAATGTGTGTGTGACAGGCTTACAATGATGGCAAAAAACATTTGCGAGTGCGCTGACCCTGGTGCTAGAGGGGGTACGCAGCTGGAGGTTGAATGTTTGAAGGGGTACGGGACTATATAACGTTTGGGAACCACTGCTCTACGTGACTCACATACTGAGGGAAACTCTTAACGACAGCCAAAACAACAGTACCCCAAAGGTACACTGACTGTACAAAACATTAGGAACACCTTCCTAATGTTGAGTTGCACCCCCTTTTTCCCTCAGAACAGCCTCAATTCGTCGAGGCATGGACTCTACAAGGTATTGAAAGCGTTCCACAGGGATGCTGGCCCATGTTGATGCCAATGCTTCCCACAGTTGTGTCAAGTTAGCTGGATGTCCTGTGGGTGGTGGACCATTCTTGATTCACAAGGGAAACTGTTGAGCGTGAAAACCCAGCAGCGTTGCAGTTCTTGAGACACTCAAACCGGTGCGCCTGGCAACTACTACCATACCCCGTTCAAAGGCACTTAAATATTTTGTCTTGCCAATTCACCCTCTGAACAGTGGTGTAAGTATTAAGTAAAAATACTTTAAAGTACTACATAAGTAGTTTTTTGGGGGAATAGATTTTCAATGTACCGATTCCCTGGCACATGGTTTATGTACTGGTACAAAAAACAACACTTGATGCAACACTTTGAGTTTTTCATTTGAAATTATTACACAAAATTCTTGCCACCAACAGAATGCTATATGGGGCAAACAACAATCTCAGCTCTGTAGATTTTTCTGTGAAAAGACAGAATAACTAGATCATTTATTCTGGTATTGCCCTGTAACCGATGTGAAATGGCTAGCTAGTTAGCGGTGGTGCGCGCTAATAGCGTTTCAATCGGGGACGTCACTTGCTCTGAGACCTGAAGTAGGTGTTCCCCTTGCTCGGCAAGGGCCGCGGCTTTTGTGGCGCGATGGGTAACGATGCTTCGTGGGTGACTGTTGTCTGTGTGTGCACAGAGGGTTCCTGGTTTAAGCCCGGGTCGGGGCGAGGGGACGGACGAAAGTTAAACTGTTACATTGGTGCCGTGACCCGGATATAGCTTGTTTCTCGTCACTGTAAAAAAAAGGGATCGTAAAAACAACACAACATTCACTTACAAGTCAATAAATAATATAATAATATTTGTAGGATAGGTTTTCATTGTTAGATACAATACGATTAGAAAGGTTCAAAATGTCTAAAACATCACAGCACAATTGAAAAATATATGGCACTTGGAAACCAAACAAGGGTGGTCTATGGCGATAGGGAGGATGGGCTGAGAGTGGCTGAGGGGCGGGATTAAAGAGTTTATGTTTGGTAATGTATTATTATTATGTGATTGCTTTATATAAAAGTACCATGTATGCTAAATGTGTATGTATAATGTATACTGTATGTAAAATGTATGTACAGTATATGTAGCAGAAAACTTGTAAAAAAACAAACAAGATATGTGTTCTCCGAAGAGGGGGGGTGGTAGATGGGTTAATATTTATTTTATATACAGTTGAAGTCAGAAGTTTACATACACCTTAGCCAGATACATTTAAACTCAGTTTTTCACAATTCCTAACATGTAATCCTAGTAAAAAAAAACTGTCTAATGTCAGTCAGGATCACCACTTTATTTTAAGAATGTGAAGTGTCAGAATAATAGTAGAGAGAATGACTTATTTCAGCTTTTATTTATTTCATCATTTTACTGGATGACTTTTACTTTTACTTGAGTCATTTTCTGTTAAGGCATCTTCACTTTTACTCAAATATGACAAATGAGTACTTTTTCCAAATACACATGCCATGTCACAAGTGAGTCTTCCAGCAAGACAGTAACCCCGAGCACATATCAAAATCCACAAAGAAATTGTTAATTGACCAACAACAAAAAAATCAACATTTTGCTATGGCCATATCAGTCTCTGGACTTGAACTCTATTGGTTTGAGTTGAAGAGAGCAGTCCATAAGCGCAGATGAAAGATATCAAGAATCTGGAAAGATTCTGTATGGAGGATTGGTCTTGTAGGCTCGGCCCTAAACTGTGCACTCTGCCACCTCTGGCCTCATGGCAAATGGCCAAAGACTTCTATGGGCTTATAGGATAAAACTACTGCAGCTATGTTTGGTATCTATCTAAAACTTTGATGCCATCTATATGGATGTATGATCTTTGTTGTAAAGTGTAGTTGTTCAGAGTGAACTCTGACGACGCTGTATGGTACAATCTCTTTTGTACTCAAAGGAATTATCTCTATTGTAACCGAGCCCACTCCCTTAAATTACCACACCTAGATGTGACCCCCTTCCTAGAGGATGTTGGCTGGTTCAACCTGATTGGATATCTTTGTTTTATAACCTTTGGTTTGGTCTGTGGATTGGTCAACAATTGATTTTGAATATAAACAAGCCAGATCTGGTATAAATGGAATGAAAGTATTTTCTTCTCCCTCTTGTCCTGCTATGAAATCTCCCAAAAGGTTGTATGTGAAATTCTCATACAAATTCTCTGCGTTGCGTCGCGCTTATGATCAACCCTTAGCCGTGGTGTATTGGCCATATACCACACCTCCTCGGGCCTTGTTGCTTAATTAAAACCCCTTGAGCATGACCATAAAAAGTGTTGCTATTGTTTCTTTATTTAGAGCTCCTATCACCAAGAAATGCGACTTTATCTTGGATGAACGAGTTCTGCATGAAGCGTTCATGGAACCGAATAGAGATGTCTGTTGAACATGTATGGCTGTCTGCCCACTTGTTTTCTGATGCTTCTACAGGTGTGCTGCAGTTATACAAATACCTTATTCCTCCCACCCCTAGCAGCAGCACTTGTAGTCTGGCACTGAATAATATTTATTTGGTGGGCAATTTGCTGGGCAAATTTAAGGTCAAATTATTTTCCACGGGCATATACAGTACATTTACATAAAAGACCAAACCAACCAACAAACCCATCACCCAGACTAAGGGTCTGTTCCAAATCGCCCTATATATTATAGAGTTAAGTTAATGTAATTGACTTGGGTGTAAATCTCTCTCTCCTATAACAGAGATGATGATGAACTTCCTGTGTTCCATCTACTCCTCTAAGGCCATGAACTGCAGCTGGCTCCCAGCCAATCAGGCCACAGAAGACCACCAGCTCTACTACGGGTGAATACTATTCTACTTCCTGCTCCTCCACCACTCAAAGGCCAATACAAGGCTATTTGTGGATGAGTGTTCATATTAAACAAGATAGAAATTGTGAAGAGATTCTTCTGTTGGCAGATTTTTCTGTTGTTATGTGACCCTTAGTTTTATCTGACTTTGTGGCCTGACCAAGAAAAACTTTGGCCTATTTAAAGGCTATAACTATGGCCCAGAGTTTTTCCGGATTAAGTCGTGTGTGAAATATTAAGGACTATAACTGTGACAACAGCTATACAATGTCAGTCCTCTCATTTCTGATGTTTCAGGTACAATGATGAATCATTTGAGTACTGTGAGTAAGGTATCAATATGCAGTGAGCACCTGTATAGCGTCCAGTCAAAGGACAGGATGCCACCTGAAAAAAAGACTTCTGAAAACCACCTTAGTAGTTGGTCCTAAAGACCATAGTAGGAATAGAACTCTGACCAGGAGGACAGTTATGTTTGAACCCTTGGCCTACAATGGTCGCGCCCTGAGGAAATCTAATTAACATAATACAAACGTTTCATGGGCTGCTTCTCAATTCACCGCATACACCGATCTCGCCCTTCCACATCTGCAGTGAATGGTGGCAGATCTAGAGCTCGCCCTTCCACATCTGCAGTGAAAGGTGGCAGATCTAGAGCGGTGTTTGTCAGACAATGAGACATCCCGAAATCCGGTCTTCTCACAAAAATGTACATAGAGTCCAAACAGTTTGGCCTAGCAACTATTACCACTCTATCTTACTACATTTGCACACACTGTATATAGATTTTTCAATTGTATTATTGACTGTACGTTTGTTTATCCCATGTGTTTATCCCATGTGTTATCCCACCATGCTCTGTGTTGTTGTTTGTGTCGCACTGCTTTGCTTTATCTTGGCCAGGTCGCAGTTGTAAATGAGAACTTGTTCTCAACTGGCCTACCTGGTTAAATAAAATTATTGAAAGCTGAGACTCTCACATAAACAATGAGACTCTCACGAACACAAGCCTCACAAGACTCTTCTAAAGGTCCCCAGTACCAGTTTTTAAAAATGATGGAAGTATATATAGAGATAGTTTAGTGCCTGAAAGGGGTGCGTCACTTGAGTGGGTTGAGTCTCTGACGTGATCTTCCTGTCTGGGATGGCGCCCCCTTCGGGTTTGTGCCGTGGGGGAGATCTTTGTGGGCTATACTCTGCCTTGTCTCAGGGTAGTAAGTCGGTGGTTGAAGATATCCCTCTAGTGGTGTGGGGGCTGTACTTTGGCAAAGTGGGTGGGGTTATATCCTGCCTGGTTGGCCCAGTCCGGGGGTATAGTCGGACAGGGCCACAGTGTCTCCCGACCCCTCCTTTCTCAGCCTCCAGTAATTATGCTGCAATAGTTTGTGTCGGTGGGCTAGGGTCAGTCTGTTATATCTGGAGTATTTCTCCTGTCTTATCCGGTGTCCTGTGTGAATTTAAGTATGCCTCTAATTCTCTCTCTCTCTTTCTCTCGTTCTCTTTTTAATTCTCTTCTCTCGGAGGACCTGAGCCCTAGGGTCAGTCTGTAATATCTGGAGTATTTTTCCCGTCTTATCTGGTGTCCTGTGTGAATTTAAGTATGCTCCCTCTAATTCTCTCTTTTTCTTTCTCTTCTCTTGGAGGACTTGATCTCTAGGACCATGCCTCAGGACTACCTGGCCTGATGACTCCTTGCTGTCCCCAGTCCACCTGGTTGTGCAGCTGCTCCAGTTTCAACTGTTCTGCCTGCGACTATGGAACCCTGACCTGTTCACCGGACGTGCTACCTTGTCCCGGACCTGCTGTTTTCGACTCTCTCTCTCTACCGTACCTGCAGTCTCTAACTCTGAATGATTGTCTATGAAAAACCAACTGACATTTACTCCTAAGGTGCTGACCTGTTGCACCCTCTACAACCACTGTGATTATTGTTATTTGACCCTGCTGGTCATCTATGAACGTTTGAACATCTTGGCCATGTACTGTTATAATCTCCACCTGGTACAGCCAGAAGAGGACTGGCCACCCCTCAGAGCCTGGTTCCTCTCTAGGTTTCTTCCTAGGTTCCTGGCTTTCTAGGGAGTTTTTCCTAGCCACCATGCTCTACATCTGCATTGCTTGGTGTTTTGGGTTTTAGGCTGGGTTTCTGTATAGAACTTTGTGACATCAGCTGAAAAGGGCTTTGTAAATCAATTTGATTAATTAAAATAAAATAAAATAACTACATGTAAAACAAAATTATGATAATAATCTTCAGAACAAACTTCCTTGAATTTTTTTGGTTTTACTATCTGTTGTTTACTATCTGTTGTTCCATGTAGTGAATATTTTTTTCAATGCATTTCTATTGGCTGACAGCAGTAAAGCTAAATTCAAATGTTTTCAATCATCATAATCTATCCCGTATGGAACCTTATGAAAAAGGAATGTCCAATGGGGATGTTATGATGCAACCGCGGTGCAATGTAGCTGGGGCTACTTAAGATTCTGGTACAGACGCTGAGTGCTGTCGATGCTGTCTGTCCACTTTCCACCCATCCGTGCATGGTGTGATGGTTGATAAAAATTTGAACAAATTACGCTAAAATAATGAGAAAGTAACAGTAGTTTACAGACCGTTTACTTGATTGAGCGTGTTTTATTCTGTGCGGATTCACCAAAATAATAAAATCCCTCAGTTAGTATACAGAAAAGGAGGATGATGTAACGACGCAAGCTATATCTACTATTCCACACAATTATTTGGCTATTGTCTTTCAAGCTCCTTATTGCACAACGCCTTTTATTAAAGCCTAAATTAAATACATGTTCACCACATCGCCATTTTGGCTCTGGAGAGAAGCTCGAGCGTGCCAATTGCATTGAAGAGACCGCGTACAGCGCCCTCTACCGGCCTTTTTCTTAGAGCCAAAATGTCCAAGAAGAGTGGTCCTGATGCTGCAGGGATGCTGAAAGCGTCGACATAGAAGGATGTGAGTATCTAAACCGTGCCGGAATCATGTTTATTGGCGCAGTCTCTGTGGCGCAATGGAATAGCGCGCTGGACTTCTAATCCAGAGGCTCCGGGTTCGAGTCCCGGCAGAGATGGGTCACCTCTGGGTGCCACATGGCAGACCTGCGGTTTTTTTTATTACAGAAAATGTATGATGTAATTAATAGTGTCCGATAATAAACTGCAGCCACCTTTTCATTCAATGCATCCTTCTAAATGTTCTAAATATAATACTGCACTTCACTACATCTCTACACCACATGATATGTAGGCTATACTTGTATTTATCACATAGCCTAACCATAATAATAATTGATATCAAATAAACAATGATACGTTTAAATATATATATATTTACCTGATAGAATAGCATATTCGACCACTTATTGAGCATTACAATATCAAGGTAATTATAAAACAGAAATTCTTGCTAGACCTTAATTATAACAACAATTCAGGCTAGGCTACTATAGCCAGATTTATTTCACCGCACAAACAATCCATTCCAATATAGTTTTTCTCAAGTAGATCCTCTGAGTAATGGTAGAGAATGAATCACTTATTTAGTAAAAATACATCAATGCCAGTCCAGTGAATAAGCTGGACATGCAATAACGGTCCAACAGCAGAACAATTTAATGATGACAATACCTGGAACCCTAATTATAGTGGCTATATGTTTCAGTGAATACATTTGTGTAACTTAATGTGTTGTTTCTACGAGGTGCATCCGTGTGTAGGCATTTTAATAGTGTTTCCAGTTGTTTGGGAGTAATTATTGAGTCAGTGCACTTGAGGGCGCTCCAACACCGCGTTGTAGCCTAGGCTGATGCAAAGCCGAGAGAGATGGATGTGAGAGCAGCCTACAGCCCACTATACAGGCGCAATGGGGACATTGAAAACTACATGTATGTATAGCCTATGTAGCTGGCTATAATAGGCTATATAGCCTCTACTTCATCATTACTTTGAGAGAAAGGAGGAGACAGACGCTGCCTCTTCTGGGGCAGAACTTGGTTTTGCCATGCAGAATGTTTGCAGAAGGATTTGCTTGCAGAATGATTCAACTTAACCAGCACTCCATTACCATGACATGTCATTAGATCTGTGACCTATTACTCAATCTCTCTTAAATAGACAAACACAGAGATAATGGCAAAAATCCAACAAACATTATGGACGAATTCGTGTAGTTTTTCTCTGGTGACAAAGACATGAACATATAATAGAGGTATCACTACCATCTACTGCGAGATTCAGACTAGAAAGAGGAGGGGTGTGTGCTGTGGTGCTGACGTACGTGAGAGGAGAGAGCGAGAGAGAAAGGACTGCGCCGCTAATGAGAAAACGGACCGTCGCCGAGCACGCAAGAGCAGACAGCAAAAAGGAGAGAGGAGGAAAAAACGGAGAAATGATCTAAACCGTAAAAAAGAGAGTAGAAAGGGGAGGTGGATAACGACGAAAATCGTCACATATATTCACTGGAAGGATTACAATTGCCCGATAGTGGTGAATAAAATCCAACGGGGTTTTTTGATGCTGTCCTCACGGAGAATTGAGCTAACGGGCTTGCTGGTCTTCTGAACGATGCATAGGCTTCTGCTCCTGAGTTTGGCGTTGAGTTTTCACCGTGGTAAGATAAGGGTTACCTTCCCTAATAAACGAGACACTGTTTCATGTTGTCGAACAATACCGAGGCTTGTTAAACTTGATGAGAGGGAAAGTTGCTCTAGATTCGTTTCAGTTATGTGCTTGTGTGTGTGCGCGCGCGTGTGTGTGTATGTGAGAGAGCGATAGAAGTAGATGCTCCTCTTTTCTGCGTATATGGCCTCGAGTTTGTCATATGCGGGGCAGTGTGAATGGTAGGCTATTCCACAGTGTGTGTGTGTCTAACATGATCATGGCCTGATTGGTGCGAAAATCTAGTATCTACCATATGACCTTAGTCCTGTGCATACAGTAGCCTATTGCCTTTTTCAAAAATGATGTTAGGCAGAAATGACGTGATTCGAATGACAGTGCGCGTCTAAGATTATTGACCAAAGGTGCTTGATATTGTAATTTGGGAACGGCTTGTGTCAATCATTCAAACGTTGCTTGCCATTTTTTTATTGGTGCCTGAGATATAATTGTAGCCTAATAACACACACGCACACATACACACACACTAAGGCCATTGTAGACGGTCTCCAGCTTGCCATGCGTAGCTGCCGCTGTATCCTGCTCTGCTCGTGCGCGCGACACAAAGATTGGAATGGATACTTTTTTTCGCCATGTATTTCATTTCGAATCGAGGTATGGCCACCATAGCTTCACGTATAATACCCCTAATGTCATCTAGATGACATATCTTTAATATATGTGCATTGACAGGTATAACAGCTATTGTTATAACGTAGTTGCTAGGAGACATGTGCTCAAGGTGGACGTGATTTCTTAGACTACCTGTTCGATTACAGCATCTTCCTTGTGCTCGCGCACGGCACAAGGCAACCCTCCCTTTTCATTGTCTACCTTGTTGTGCGTGACAGTCAGAGAGTGCGTGTACTGTGAATGTGCGGGCACGCGCAGGTACTGACCAGCCTAGCACTTTATCGTAGGTAAGGGGCGTGTTTGAAAGGTCTATATAGGATGATGTCATCCATGTAGCCTGTGTCTCTTTTTAGATCACTATAGGCTAGCGCAACTCTTTTGTCCTTCACTCAACATCCATACACAATATTAGTATACTAGTATAACTATACACGGAATGCTAAATGTTAGTATTGTATCACCTTTTCACTGCCTAATCCTGTAAAACAACTGACAGGTGGCCTATAGTGTGGCAGCTATAAACAGTAATCGTTATGAATGGTCATTACACACTACAAAACATACTAATACATCTTATTCACATGGATCGAAGCTGAAGCATGCATGCATGCACTCACTCACTCACTCACTCACTCACTCACTCACTCACTCACTCACTCACTCACTCACACACACACACACACACACACACACACACACACACACACACACTAAATACAATGTAACCCCTTCAACCCAAATCAACATGCAAATTCTTGATGTTTTTCTGCAGGGAGCCCTCCTCGGCTCCCTGACAGCAGTTTTCTCTCTCATAAATCCATCAGTGCACATGAGTGGTTCTGCTACAAGCCACACACACACACATACACACACACACACACACACACACACACACACACGTGTTAGTTACGTGGCTGTAAACTATGTGTCACACACTGGGCTCATTATGGCAACGGTACAATGTCACAATTTTATCATTCATGTGTAGGCTATACTCTTCCAACTGCCTGTCCAAAACACTGCTCTCAAAACACTTGAAGATCAAAACTATTCTACAATTCTAGTTTTCTTAACAGGCATTTCATATGGTATGAAATGTAAATGTATGTCCTGCAAAGACTCTTTATAATCCATGAAATTGCAATTGTTGTTAGTAGCCTACACCTGGTCATTTTGTGACACTGCAACTTGGTGTTGCTAATGTACCTACCTAGACTGCTATAACAAAGGCCTCAGTGCAGGTGCAACATTTGTCAGCCTCTGTCCTTAATGAACAATGTCACATCTACTTCATGTATACACTAGACTGGCATTGTTTTGTCGTTTCTGAATTTAAGTATCACCAACCGCCGTCCACACATAGGAAACAGAGACGATATACCATATTGAATGGATAAGATAGTAAAGGTGAATATGGATGATACGGCCTGAAAGGGAATGATGAGGTTATGTACCCCAATTCATTGGATAGGTGGAGGGAGGATGAGGTCATGATTAACGTTTTGCAGAAAATGGGTGTATCAGAAACAAGGGAGGGTTTTGTCAGACACACACACACACATCCATATATTCACACACACACACACACACACACACACACACACACACACACACACACACACACACACACACACACACACACTACCGACCAAACAACCCAACCCAGTCTCATGAGCTACATATTCTGTTTCAATGTTTTTTTGTGTAAATATTGCTAAAAGAAACATTGAAATGGAACATGTAGCTCATGAGACTGTGTAGTTTAAGTCACGTGTGGGTCTATTCATAATGTGGATGTAACAATGAGATATACTCACAATTCCATAATGTAATCAAGCAATAGTTTGCATTTTCTTCACATTAGTTATGGCTATGCTACAGTGTGACGTTCAATGTCAACACAATGTGAATTGACGCTTTAAAACTAATTTTGACACATAATGTAATGAACACGAGGGGAGACAGAGAGCTGGATTCAAGCGCAGGGCGCAGCAGGTGCTTATTGCAAAGGACCACAGGAGGAGGCAGGTAGCTGGGTCCAGGGGCAGGCAGAAGGTCATACACAGGGGGTCAAAAAGGGCAACAGTACAGGCAGGGCAAAGGCTAGTAACGTAGTCCGGGAGATCAGGCAATAGGTAGGTAACGGGAAATCCGATAGGCTAAAGTACAGGCAGGGAATAGGCAAAAGGCATCATTAGTGATGGGATGCAAAGAACTGAACTAAATAGTGTGTGATAATGACCTCCAGGTGTGTGAACAGGTGTTTAGAATTCAGGTGATTAGGATCTGGAGAGTGAGCTGCGTTCAGGGGATTTATGTGTTTGAGGGTGTTTGAGGGTGTGAGTTGGAAGCAGACATACTACTACATAGTAGTAGGGCTGTCCTATTGTTTATTGTAAAGGTACAAAAACAGACAATGAAACTTGCTAGAAAACTACAAATTAGATTACGCCTATTGAGGCTCATTGTTTATCATGTATAGTATACTCATCTATAAAATAATCTAAATTTATGTGTGTAATAAATGAAACATATTAAATTATAGCATTATGTAGCAAGCCGTCCGGGCCAATAGCAGTAGATGTTAAAGACCCTACTAAAGCTGTTTGACTGGCCTAACCAATGGAGTTTTTAAAACCACAAAGCGAGAGAGAAAGGGACAGAGAGAGGGAGAGAAAGAGGGTCGAGAGAAAGCGAGAGAGAGAGAGAAAGAGAGAGAGGAATAGAAGAGAGAAAGAGACACATCTGACTGAGCCTCTTTGCCATGTTTTCTAACTGTGTGTGTCTACGTTTTGCAGAGAGACAATTTGGGGGTCGGGGGAGGGGTGGTAAAAAGTTGTGTTCTGGTGTGGCGATAGTGGGGAGGGTGGTCAAGACCGATTAGAGTTTTTATTCGGAGGGTGGTTGTAGTGGGGGATGAAAAGAAAGAAAGCGGGGGGGAGAGAGAGAGAGAGAGAGAGAGAGAGAGAAAGAGAGAGAGAGAGAGAGAGAGAGAGAAAGGCAGGAATAGGGAGGGAGAGGGAGGGGTTGGGGGCCAGGGGGAGAGAAAGGGACAATTACTCAAGCCTGACTGGCTGCTCTGTAGGGACAGTTGGCCACACACACACACACACACACACACACACACACACACACACACACACACACACACACACACACACACACACACACACACACACACACACACACACACACACACACACACACACACCTCATTGACATAGAATATGGAAGAGAGAGTTCAAAGTGCTACTCTCAAATCAGAATTCTTTAACCCACATCTGAGGCCTCTCTCTCCTTCCCTGAGCTCTGGGCCTTAGAAGATGCCTCTGCACATGCCTTGGCTTAGACTAGAATTAATTGGCATTAATCACTGTTGAAACTTCTCTTCTTCTCCCTCTTTTTTCAGTTTTATTTTTTACCCTCCCTCAGTTTTTCTCTTTCCCTTCTCTCTGTCCTTCCATTTATCCTCCTTTTTTTCTGCTAGCTAAGCTCAATTCTCCCCCCTCTCTCTCTCTAATAAGTTCCAGATGTGGTTATTGCATTCCTTTAGTCAGTGGAAAGGAGAGGAGAAAAAAGGAGAGGGGGAGGGGTCAGAAGAAGAAGCACATGAATTAAAAGAGCACATGATGAAGGAAGAGTACAGCCACCCTGTACACACACACACAGACCTGCAACCACATACATACACACACACACACACACACACACACACACACGAGATGGGATTCACTGCTGTCGTTGGGCTGTGTTTTTCTCCCTCAAAAGTTTTGGGACATTCCCCCTCCCCCTCTTCGCCCACTGTCCCCTTCTCCTCCACCATCCTTCCCTCCATCCCCTATCCCTCTATTCCACCCTCCTCCCCCTGTAGGAATGTGGCCGCCGGGTGATGATGTCATTTGATTTCTCGTTCTCGGAGTTTCTCCTCGAGAAGGGTAGGGAGATTTGTGTCGCTCCATCCGTCTCTCTCTCTCTCTACGATAACAACATTACAGCTAGCCATCTAACTAATAAACCTACAGTTATGGGCCTGGTCTACACTGCTAGCCATACAGCCATTTAGCCTGCAGTAAAAATGGGAACATATTTAGTTAACGGTTCAACTGTTGTTGTTTTTATTACCCTAATCGTTTTTTAAAAAAAATGTTGGTTGGAAGGATATGGCTACATGCAGCTCATTCACATCAATTCCATAGGAGAGAGTTGTGTAAGTTGAGCCCTTTTTATTTTACATTCAGCATTACTCCGTCAAGGGAAACACAGTATTCTTTCTAACAAAGACATCTACATATATTTCAGGATGTTGTGTGTCCCTGTAAATAATCCGTATTCACGTGAACATTGGTCTCTTGGTACGCTGAGCCGCCGGTAAATTAACCGGCCAACGATTTGTTTTCCTGTAATGAATGAAATATTACCACCACCTTTTTAAAACCATGTTTATCTTTACTTCCCAAACACAGTTCAACACAGTCACAGTCGCTTATTTGGAAATCACTCTGGTGAATTATCGATTCATAACGATATTGATTTTGCTAGCTAATTCAGAGTACGAAACAAAATATCCCTTGACCGAGGACCTATGTTACCACAAAACTCCACTTTGATAATTCTGTATAGCGTAGCCCTTGATCAGGGTTCGAAGCGGCCTGACATTGTTAGTCCTTGGTGGTCACCCTTGGTTACCCTTCAAGTATTCTTTGTCGTTCATTTGCATGCTCGTTTCAGAAAGGACGGGCTGGGTTATCTTGAAGAGAGGAGTTGTGAAAAGCCCAGCGTATTCATGTCATCTCATAACGTGTCAGACACTTTGACCAGGAATTATCATATCACCCTGCACTGCTCCAAGGGGTTGTCATGGCCACTGTGTGTCTATCATTGTGTCAGTGGTCCTCACTGGCTGTAGCCATGGTAACGACGTCTGTAAAGGTGGTTCAATACAAATAAAGCACTTGAGATGTGAAATATGGGAGATTAGCCCGGGAGAAGAGGGACAAAGAGAAAACGACACATACACACAGAGCGACAAACGGACAGACAGACAGAGAGAGAGAGAGAGAGACAGAGACAGAGAGAGAGAGAGAGAGCGTAGAAATTATTCTCTTCCCTTCATTTCCAAATAAATATGTTTCTATAGCAACCCTTTTACCAGGGGCTTTAATGACAGAGGGAGTGAGAAATAAAGAGCGGGAACAAGGAAAATAAATAAGAGAGGAGAGGTGGAGAGGTGGAGACGGAACATGTAAAGAGATAGGGGTGGAGCAATGGGAGGGAGGGCATGATTATTTCTGAGTATGTGCCACGGACAGACAAAGGAAAGAAAGGAATGGAACCGGGGGGGGGGTACATGGTGACAAAGAGACAGGGAGGGAAGGAACCGGGGGTACATGGTGACAAAGAGACAGGGAGGGAAGGAACCGGGGGTACATGGTGACAAAGGGACAGGGAAAGAGAGGGAAGGAACCGGGGGTACATGGTGACAAAGAGAAAGAGAGGGAAGGAACCGGGGGTACATGGTGACAAAGAGAAAGAGAGGGAAGGAACCGGGGGTACATGGTGACAAAGGGACAGGGAAAGAGAGGGAAGGAACCGGGGGTACATGGTGACAAAGGGACAGGGAAAGAGAGGGAAGGAACCGGGGGTACAGGTTGACAAAGAGAAAGCGAGGGAAGGAACCGGGGGTACATGGTGACAAAGAGAAAGAGAGGGAAGGAACCGGGGGTACATGGTGACAAAGGGACAGGGAAAGAGAGGGAAGGAACCGGGGGTACATGGTGACAAAGAGAAAGAGAGGGAAGGAACCGGGGGTACATGGTGACAAAGAGAAAGAGAGGGAAGGAACCGGGGGTACATGGTGACAAAGAGAAAGAGAAAGAGAGGGAAGGAACCGGGGGTACATGGTGACAAAGCGAAAGAGAAAGAGAGGGAAGGATCCGGGGGTACATGGTGACAAAGGGACAGGGAAAGAGAGGGAAGGAACCGGGGGTACATGGTGACAAAGGGACAGGGAAAGAGAGGGAAGGAACCGGGGATACATGGTGACAAAGAGAAAGAGAGGGAAGGAACCGGGGGTACATGGTGACAAAGGGACAGGGAAAGAGAGGGAAGGAACCGGGGGTACATGGTGACAAAGAGAAAGAGAGGGAAGGAACCGGGGGTACATGGTGACAAAGAGAAAGAGAGGGAAGGAACCGGGGGTACATGGTGACAAAGGGACAGGGAAAGAGAGGGAAGGAACCGGGGGTACATGGTGACAAAAAGAAAGAGAGGGAAGGAACCGGGGGTACATGGTGACAAAGAGAAAGAGAGGGAAGGAACCGGGGGTACATGGTGACAAAGGGACAGGGAAAGAGAGGGAAGGAACCGGGGGTACATGGTGACAAAGGGACAGGGAAAGAGAGGGAAGGAACCGGGGGTACATAGTGACAAAGGGACAGGGAAAGAGAGGGAAGGAACCGGGGGTACATGGTGACAAAGAGAAAGAGAGGGAAGGAACCGGGGTACATGGTGACAAAGAGAAAGAGAAGGAACCGGGGGTACATGGTGACAAAGAGAAAGAGAGAGGGAAGGAACCGGGGTACATGGTGACAAAGAGAAAGAGAGAGGGAAGGAACCGGGGGTACATGGTGACAAAGAGAAAGAGAGAGGGAAGGAACCGGGGGTACATGGTGACAAAGAGAAAGAGAGGGAAGGAACCGGGGGTACATGGTGACAAAGAGAAAGAGAGGGAAGGAACCGGGGGTACATGGTGACAAAGAGAAAGAGAAAGAGAGGGAAGGAACCGGGGGTACATGGTGACAAAGTGAAAGAGAGGGAAGGAACCGGGGGTACATGGTGACAAAGAGAAAGAGAGGGAAGGAACCGGGTGTACATGGTGACAAAGAGAAAGAGAAAGAGAGGGAAGGAACCGGGGGTACATGGTGACAAAGGGACAGGGAAAGAGAGGGAAGGAACCGGGGGTACATGGTGACAAAGAGAAAGAGAGGGAAGGAACCGGGTGTACATGGTGACAAAGAGAAAGAGAAAGAGAAAGAGAGGGAAGGAACCGGGGGTACATGGTGACAAAGAGAAAGAGAGGGAAGGAACCGGGGGTACATGGTGACAAAGAGAAAGAGAAAGAGAGGGAAGGAACCTGGGGTACATGGTGACAAAGAGAAAGAGAGGGAAGGAACCGGGGGTACATGGTGACAAAGAGAAAGAGAGGGAAGGAACCGGGGGTACATGGTGACAAAGAGAAAGAGAGGGAAGGAACCGGGGGTACATGGTGACAAAGAGAAAGAGAAAGAGAGGGAAGGAACCGGGGGTACATGGTGACAAAGTGAAAGAGAGGGAAGGAACCGGGGGTACATGGTGACAAAGAGAAAGAGAGGGAAGGAACCGGGGGTACATGGTGACAAAGAGAAAGAGAAAGAGAGGGAAGGAACCGGGGGTACATGGTGACAAAGAGAAAGAGAGGGAAGGAACCGGGGGTACATGGTGACAAAGAGAAAGAGAGGGAAGGAACCGGGGGTACATGGTGACAAAGAGAAAGAGAGGGAAGGAACCGGGTGTACATGGTGACAAAGAGAAAGAGAAAGAGAGGGAAGGAACCGGGGGTACATGGTGACAAAGGGACAGGGAAAGAGAGGGAAGGAACCGGGGGTACATGGTGACAAAGAGAAAGAGAGGGAAGGAACCGGGTGTACATGGTGACAAAGAGAAAGAGAAAGAGAAAGAGAGGGAAGGAACCGGGGGTACATGGTGACAAAGAGAAAGAGAGGGAAGGAACCGGGGGTACATGGTGACAAAGAGAAAGAGAAAGAGAGGGAAGGAACCGGGGGTACATGGTGACAAAGAGAAAGAGAAAGAGAAAGCGAGGGAAGGAACCGGGGGTACATGGTGACAAAGAGAAAGAGAGGGAAGGAACCGGGGGTACATGGTGACAAAGAGAAAGAGAAAGAGGGAAGGAACCGGGGGTACATGGTGACAAAGGGACAGGGAAAGAGAGGGGTCTAGGAGTATTGTCAAAGGGAGGATAGAGAGGGAAGATGACAGAGCAGGGGAAAAATGGGCACAATGCACCAGACAAAGAAAGGAGTCTCCCCTCTTTTTCTTCCACCTTTTCTTCCCCCTGTTCCTTCTCCACCTCTAGCCAGTCACCTTCATTTGTTGACTGACATGATGGCAACATGGTCCCTTTTTCTCTCCCTCTACCTTTATGCCATGTAACAGTATTGCCATGGTGAGTTAGGTTATACCCAGTCTAGTCTACCATGCCGCCATGCGGTTATTGTCAGTTAGACTCAGGTGGTGTCGGGCAGCAACAGTGGCACTCCTGACTTTGTCATTGGGCCCTTACCCGTAAACCGATCCTCATCATCATCCTCATCGTCATCACAGTTTTGTCATCCGTCCATCTCCTTGTTTTGCCATTTTGGTATTTCAGATATTTAGGTATCACCAACCGCCATCCACACATAGGAAACAGAGACGATATACCATATTGAATGGATAAGATAGTAAAGGTGAATATGGATGATATGGCCTGAAAGGGAATAGAGACAGCGGTGCGCTGGACAATTAATTGGATAGGTGGAGGGAGGATGAGGTCATGATTAACGTTTTGCAGAAAATGGTTGTATCAGAAACAAGGGAGGTTTTCGACAGACACACACACACACACACCCTCATGCATGCACACACACATACACAAAAACACTTTTTTGGGGGGCAGTTACTTTAGACGTCAGCTGTTGCCATGGTGACGCAAGTCTGTGATCCAACGACAGAGCAGGATTGGCTAAACTGGAGAGAGGAAGAGGGGCAGAGGGACTGAGAGGGAGAGAGGGACTGGGAGGGAGAGCGGGACTGAGAGTGAGAGAGGGATTGAGAGGGAGAGCGGGACTGAGAGGGAGAGCGGGACTGAGAGGGAGAGAGGGACTGAGAGGGAGAGCGGGACTGAGAGGGAGAGCGGGACTGAGAGGGAGAGAGGGAGAGCGGGACTGAGAGGGAGAGAGGGACTGGGAGGGAGAGAGGGACTGAGAGGGAGAGAGGGACTGAGAGGGACTGAGAGGGAGAGCGGGACTGAGAGGGAGAGCGGGACTGAGAGGGAGAGAGGGAGGAATACAGGGATAGATAGGCAGATAGAGATCATTAGATTGATTGACAGATCCATACAAATGTGATTTTATCAAACGTTATTGCTTGAACAGGATTAATAGCATGCACTTAATTCATTCAGGCACATCAGACAAAGCCCTGACGTCATGGCATCATGTTGTAGCCTTTTGTTTGCTTGGGAGACAGGAAAACGTTGAAATCAAAAATGGATTTTTAGGTTGATCGCGTACGCGTGGGGAGATAGGTAGGGGCAGAACATCCTGTCTAGGAATTAAAGGCGCATGTATTCTGTCTTGATGGCGTTCTTATTAGCACGGGGGCTGGGATTAGGCCTATTGTGATAGAAGACAAAGCACCACATTTCACACAGAGCGAAAGCAAATCTGTAACATGTTATGTTGTTGTTAAGATTATGGGATTGTGAGACACAAAAGGTGTTGATTGTAGGTCTCTGTGACTGTGTGGTCAGGCTTCGGTATGTCAAGTGTGGCTATGTTGACAACAGGGCTTGCTTTACCTCAGTGTCTGTGTGGATAGAGTTTGGTGACCGCGATGTCTCTATCCGGCCACATCGTCACCAGCCAATGTGGTCAATGTTTGGTTTGACCGTGTGTGTGTTGATGGGTGTGTCCTATTTCTATGTGGTCACCGGTCAGGGTTTGACTGTGTGTGTGTGTGTCTGGGAAGACATGGTGTATGATGTTGTCATATGTCTGTGTGGCAAAGGTTTAGTCATGTATGTATGTGCGCGTGTGTGCGTTTGTGCGTGTGTGTGTTCATGCGTGCATCTTTGTGTGTGTGTTTCATTAGGGCTCTGTGTGTGTGTGTATGTGTGTGTGTGTGCTCGCGCGCGCACACGGTCAGGGTACTTTGTGACCATGTCTTTGTGCGGTCAGGGTACTCGGAGTCTCTCGATGGCATCTGGGGATCACTGACTCAAGGAAATCAGGACACTCTAAATTTGTCACTGCAGCATAACCCACATAATAAAAGAATACCTTCCTCTCTCTCTCTATCTCTCTCCCTCTCTCTCCTCTCTCTCTCTCTCCCCTCTCTCTCTCTCTCTCTCTCTATCTCTCTCCTCTCTCTCTCTCTCTCTCTCTCTCTCTCTCTCTTCTGTCTTTTCTTTCTTCCCTTCTGCCTCTCTCTCTACTCTCTTTGTATAGCTTTTTCACGTGTTCTCTCCTGCTCAGACACTCACATATTGAAGAATGATATGAGCAAGTAGTATGGAAATACACAGAGAAGAGGCCAACAAAAATACCATACAGATTTGGGCGAGGATCTGTATTTTTTTGTGTACCCCTAATGTAAGCATTACCTGGGAAGCTTCTGAGTGCTCTCCTTGTCAAGCTATTGAAATAGCCTGACATCCCTGTTGTCTCAGTGTGTAGTCTGCATTCCCACTGTGGATCTTGTTTGTGGTTTTAAATGACCGTGAAGAGAATACCTTGTCCAGTGGTGTTTTAGGTAGCGGGAGTGATGCCTTGCCTGCTCTGATGCTGTTTAGTCCTTAGTTGTTGTTGGAGCATAGCATTACGGCCTCATCTCAGTGGTCAGAGGAGGCTAACAGATTAGATAGCGTATCTAGCGAGCTACGTTGATTTAATCTGACTGGGTAGGAGTCCTAATTTAGAAGTTTTCATGGTTATCGCACAGTTTATATTTGGACTAATGGTGGATCACGTTGATATTGTCACTTTGGGAGCGGTCTTTTCTTTAACGTGGTGTGCCACAAGGCTCAATTCTAGGACCACTGATCTTTTTTATTTTCTGTGATTGACTTGTAGTAGGCCTATGTTAGATCTACAAATGCAGATAATATCTATCTACATGATGTTTTACTCTCTCTTTGGAAAAATGTACGTTCTGTTTCTGTCTGAAGGCTTTTTTTATTTTTATTCTGACATTATTTATACATGGCTGTGTTTTTCATGATATCAGGCATATTGTAGGCTACCTCCTTAAATCACACAAATTCAATCAGGTTGGGGGGGTTATGGTAAAAAAGAGCGATATGGAGGGAGTTAGAGAGAGAGACTTTGGGTCATGGGGGGGGTGAGCAGGCATATGCCAGTTGTTAAGAAAGTGAGAGAGATGGGGACCTACAGAGGAACGCTGGAGGGTTCAGAGAGAGAGAGAGGGAGGAGAAGTAAGAGAGAGAGGGAACGGGGGGAGAGAGAGAGCGAGCGAGCGAGAGAAATAGCCAAGCTAGAGGGCTGATATTTAATATGATAAATGGGTTGTGACAGCGTGGCTCTAAACCCCCTCCAACCACTAGAGAAGGAGGACGACCACGGAAATAGAAAACAATATGGCCTGGCCTACCGAGTGGCGCAGCATCCTAATAAGCACTGCATCGCAGACCCAGGTTCACTACAGACCCAGGTTCGATCCTAGGCTGTGTCACAACCGGCCATGACCACGAGTCCCATAGGGCGGCGCACATTTGTTAGGCGCCCAGCGTTAGGTGAGGGTTTGGCCGGGAGGGGCTTTACTTGGCTCATCGCGACTCCTTGTGGCGGGCCGGGCACCTTCAGGCTGACTTCGGTTGTCAGTTGAACAGTTTCCTCCGACACATTGGGTTAAGTGGGCAGGTGTTTAAGAGCGCGGTTTAGCGGGTCATGTTTCGGGTGACGCATGACTCGACCTTCGCCTCTCCCGAGCCCTTTGGGGAGTTGCAGTGATGAGACAAGATCGTAATTGGATTGCATTTGGATATCACAAAATTGGGGAGAAAAAGGTGGTCAAATACAAAAAAATGTAATTAAATTGAAAGCAGTATGGGAAAAGAACATATTCAGAGAAAGAGAGAGAGAGAGAGTGAGAGGGTGAGAAGGGGAGAGAAACAACACCAAAAAGTGAGACAGAAGTGGGACCTTCATTATTTCATTGTTTATGAGGAAAGCGGTATGAAGAAATGACATGTACAACATATGTATACATTTATAACAGCTATCCACATTCAGAGAGAGAGAGAGAGAGAAACAACACAAATAAATGGGAGAAATGCGACTTTGATTGCCATTCTTTCATTGTTTACGAGGACATGTAGCAACAACATTATAGTGCAGACAAGAGAAAGAAAACAACACAACCGCAATCCAACTTGGATTCTCTCATCGTTTAACGGCCTTCGTCTTGATGAGCGCCGTATTTACTGTGTGTTGTGTACTGTGGAATAAAACCTTTTTCATATTGGACAAGCAGTCACAACACTTCCTCAGATGACTACGGCACGGTTTTATACTGCAGAAAGAACTGTGGTGGCTCTCAACCGAGAGCTGGAACAGCCCTGTAGAGTAGAGACAATGACATGTACTGTAGTTAGACGCGAGATAGAGAGAGAGATGGAAGAGAAGAGAAAGAGAGAGAGAGAGAGAGACAAAGATAGAAAGAGGTTTAAGAAAAGGGAAGCTCTCTTCTCCTCCCTTCTCTCTTCCCCCTCTCTTCCCCCTCTCTTCTCCTCTCTTTCCCCTCTCTTTCCCCTCTCCTCTCTTTCTCCTCTCTTTCTCCTCTCTTTCCCCCTCTCTTCTCATCTCTTTCCCCTCTCTTCTCCTCTCTTTCCCCTCTCCTCCCTTCCCCTCTCTTTCCCCTCTCCTCTCTTTCCCCCTCTCTTCTCCTCTCTTTCCCCTCTCCTCTCTTCTCCTCTCTTTCTCCTCTCTTTCCCCCTCTCTTTCCCTCTCTTCTCCTCCCTTCTCCTCTCTTTCCCCTCTCTTTCCCCTCTCTTCTCCTCCCTTCTCATCTCTTTCCCCTCTCTTCTCCTCCTTTCTCCTCTCTTTCCCCTCTTTTTTGCCTCTCTTCTCCTCTCTTTCCCCTCTCTTTCCCCTCTCTTCTCTTCTCTTTCCCCTCTCTTCTCCTCTCTTTCCCCTCTCTTTCCCCTCTCTTTCCCCTCTCTTCTCTTCTCTTTCCTCTCTCTTCTCATCTCTTTCCCCTCTCTTCCCTTCCCCTCTCTTTCCCCTCTCCTCTCTTTCCCCTCTCGTCTCCTCTCTTTCCCCTCTCCTCTCTTCTCCTCTCTTTCCCCTCTCTTCTCCTCTCTTTCCCCTCTCCTCCCTTCCCCTCTCTTTCCCCTCTCTTTCACCTCTCCCTCCATTGTTCAATTATTTTTTCACTTTCCCTCAATCCCTTTCCATCTTTCTTTATCTTAATGCACTCCCTCTACATCTCCAACTTGTTATCTCTGTCTTCTGTTGAAGGAAAAAGAGAGACGATATCAAACACACCATCTGAAATTGTAGATCATTGTAGATTAAGAAGAATTTAGCTTGTAGGCTGTCTCATATTACCACAAAAACTCCAATGAGTGAAATGCTCCTCTTTGGCTTCTACAGTTTATTTATTAATTCTCAGTTTGTGTATAATGACGCTGTATGTATATACTGTAACAACAACACAGCTGTGTATGTAACATAAACACATGATGTTTGTAACCATGTTTATGCACTCTTCTCTTTTTTCTCTCTCTTCCTCTCTCTCTCTCTCTCTCTCTCTCTCTCTCTATCTCTCTCTCTCTCTCTCTCTCTCTCTCTCTCCCCATCTCTCTCCCTCTCTCTCCCCCTCCCTCCTTCTCCTACCCCAGTGTGGACAGCGCGTTTCTCCCAGGAGCCAGCGGACCAGTCGGTTGTGCGGGGCCAGAGGGTGATTCTGTCCTGTGTTGTGTTTAACTACTCAGGCATTGTGCAGTGGACCAAGGATGGACTGGCCCTGGGCATCGGAGAGGACCTCAGGGGTGAGACTAGTACAACTCTAACACCTCCCAAGTCAAAACAACACCCGAAACCCAACACCCGAAACCCAGTCTAGTTGCCTTCCTGAAAAAGCCTCTATTTTTGTCTCTCTGTGTCTGTCTCTCTGTGTCTGTTTCCCTGTGTCTGTCTCTTTGTGTCTGTTTCACTGTGTCTGTCTCTCTGTGTCTGTTTCTCTGTCTGTCTCTTTGTGTCTGTCTCTCTGTGTTTTTCTCTCTGTGTCTGTCTCTCTGTGTCTGTGTCTTTCGGTCGCTCTATGTCTTTCAATCTCAGGCTCTCAATTCAATTCCAAGGGCTTTATTGGCATCAGAAACATATGTACAGTGTTGTAACGATGTGCAAATAGTTCAAGTACAAAAGGGAAAACAAATAAATATAAATATGGGTTGTATTTACAATGGTGTTTGTTCTTCACTGGTTGCCCTTTTCTTGTGGCAACAGGTCACAAATATTGCTGCTGTGATGGCACACTGTGGTATTTCACCCAATATATATGGGAGTTTATCAAAAGTGGATTTGTTTTTGAATTCTTTGTGGGTCTGTGTAATCTGAGGGAAATATGTGTCTCTAATATGGTCATACATTTGGCAGGAGGTTAGGAAGTGCAGCTCAGTTTCCACCTCATTTTGTGGGCAGTGTGCACATAGCCTGTCTTCTCTTGAGAGCCAGGTCTGCCTATGGTGGCCTTTCTCAATAGCAAGGCTATGCTCACTGAGTCTGTACATAGTCAAAGCTTTCCTTAATTTTGGGACAGTCACAGTGGTCAGGTATTCTGACACTGTGTACTCTCTGTTTAGGGCCAAATAGCATTCCAGTTTGCTCAGTTTTTTGGTTAATTCTTTCCAATGTGTCATGTAATCATCTTTTTGTTTTCTGGTGATTTGGTTGGGTCTAATCGTGTTGCTGTCCTGGGGCTCTGTGGGGTCTGTTTGTGTTTGTGAACAGAGCCACAGGACCAGCTTGCTTAGGGTTCATCTCTTAGGTTTATCTCTATGTATGTGATGACTTTGTTATGGAAGGTTTTGGAATCTCTTCCTTTTTGGTGGTTGTAGAAGTCAATGACTCTTTTCTGGATTTTGATAATTAGCGGGTGTCGACCTAATTCTGCTCTGCATGCATTCTTTGATGTGCACAGTGGATGTTTTTGCAGAATTCTGCATGCTGATTTAAAATGTTGTGTTTGTCCCATTTTGTGGATTCTTGGCTGGTGAGCGGACCCCAGACCTCACAACCATAAAGGGCAATGGGTTCTATAACTGATTCAAGTATTTCTTGCCAGATCCTAATTGGGATGTCGAATTTTATGTTCCTTTTGATGGCAAAGAAGGCCCTTCTTGCCTTGTCTCTGAGGTCGTTCACAGCTTTGTGGAAGTTACCTGTGGTGCTGATGTTTAGGCCGAGTTATGTATCGTTTTTTGTGTGCTCTCGGGCAACAGTGTCTAGATGGAATTTGTATTTGTGGTCCTGGCGCTCTCTCTATCTATCCATCTCTCTATACCTATATCTCTGTGTTATACACATTAACTACTCATGGTGGGATTTTGGTAACGTACAGAAACTCAAGTCCTTTTGTTCACATAACCTAGAACTACCTCACAATCAAATGTCGACCCCATTACCTCCCTAGAGAATTTTCTTTGGTTAGCGTCACAGCCGTTTATATTCCACCTCAAGACGATACCCCGATGGCTCTCAGGGAACTACACTGGACCTTGTGCAAATTGGAAATGGCCAATATGAGGCTGTATTTATTATAGCTTGGGACTAAAGCAAATCTAAGGAAAACACTACCGAAGTTCTATCAACACATCGCCTGCAGTACTCACACTTCAAAAACTCTCAACCATTGTTACTCTCCCTTCCGAGATAGCTACAAGGCCCTCCCCCACCCTTCCTTCTGCAAATCAGAGCACGACTCCATTTTTGCTTCTCCCTTCCTATAAGCAGAAACTCAAACAGGAAGTATCCATGCTAAGGTCTATTCAGTGCTGGTCTGACCAATCGGAATCCATGCTTCAAGACGTGTTTTGATCACGCGGACTAGGATATGTTTCGGGTTGCCTCTGAGAATAACATTGACGTATGCGCTGACACAGTGACTGAGTTCATCAGGAAGTGTATAGGGGATTTTGTTCCCACTGTGACGGTTTAAACCTATCCAAACCCCAAAATGTGGATAGATGGCAGCATTCGTTCCAAACTGAAAGCGCAAACCACCACATTTAACCACGGCAAGGTGACTGGGAATGTGATCGAATACAAACAGTCTAGTTATGCCCTCTGAAAGGCAATCAAACAGGCAAAACATCAGTACAGAGACAAAGTCATTCAAAGGCTCAGTCATGAGACGTACAGTATGTGGCAGGGACTCCAGACAATCACGGATTATAAAGGGAAAGCCAGCCACGTCCCGGACACAGAAGTCTGGCTTCCGGACAAGCTTAACATCTTCTTCACCCGCTTTGAGGATATTACAGTGCCGCCAACAAGGGCCTCTCCCAAGGACTGTGAGCTCTCATTCTCCGACGTGAGTCAGACATTTAAGCGTGTTAACCCTCGCAATGCTGCCGGCCAGGACTGCATCTCTAGCCGCGTACTCAGAGCATGCGCAGACCAGCTGGCTTACGGACGTATTCAATCTCTCCCTATCCCAGTCCTCTGTCCCTATCTTGCTTCAAGATGTCCACCTGTCCCTGTACCCAAGAAAGCAAAGGTAACTGAATTAAATGACTATAAATGACTATAAATGACACTTCTGTCATGAAGAACTTTGAGAGACTAGTTAAGGATCATATCACCTCCACCTTACTCGACATCCTAGACCCACTTCGATATGCATACCTCCCCAATAGATCCACGGATGATGCAATCGGCATCACACTGCACACTGCCCTATCCCATCTGGACAAGATGAATACCTATGTAACAACGCTGTTCATTGACTACAGCTCAGCCTTCAACACCATAATACCCTCCTGGCTCCCCAGTGGGTGGACCCGGCTCCCAAGCGGGTGGGCCTATGCCCTCCCAGGCCCACCCATGGCTGCACCCCTGCCCAGTCATGTGAAATCTAATGAATTTATTTTAATTGACTGATTTTCTTAAATGAACTGTAACTCAGTAAAATTGTTGAAATTGTTGCATGTTGCATTTATACTTTGTTCAGTATAAATATACTGTATATTTATAATATGGACCCCGACATTGCTTGTCTTAATATTTCTATATTTCGTCATTCCATTTAGATTTTACTTTTAGATTTGTGTGCATTGTTGTGAATGTGATACTACTGCACTGTTGGAGCTAGGAACACGAGTATTTCACAAGCACATCTGCTAAATATGTGTATGCGACCAATAACATTTAATTTTATTTCATATTCTCTCTCTCCTACTTGTACAATAAAGGCTTGTTATTCTGTCTTTCATGCCACACTTCTGCCCTCTTTCCTCTCTCTTTATTTGCAGCCTTCTCTCCCTGCTTGATTGCCTGTTCCTCCCTCTCTCTCCCTCTCTCTTCTGTTCATGCTCAACCCCTCTATCATTCTCCCTCCCTCTCTCCCCCCTCTGCCACTCTCTTCCTCTCCTTCACACTCTCCTCTCTCTTTGCCTCTGCTCTCTCTCAAACCCTCTCTCATTCTTTCTCTCCCTCCCTCCTTTCCTCTGCTGCTTTCTCCCCTCGTCCTGTTCGTCTGTCCCCTCACCCTTCCCCTCTCTCTCTCTCGCTCTCTCTCCCTCTCTCCGTCTCTTTTAATCACATTGTTACTGTAATGGTTCAGTGCTTCAAGCCAAAGCTTTTAAATAGAAACATGTGAATGAACACTGGTTCCCTTATACACACGCTCCCTCTCCCTGCCTCTCTCCCTCGCTCTCTCGCCCTCTCCCTGCCTCTCTCCCTCGCTCTCTTGCCCTCACCCTGCCTCTCTCCCTCGCTCCCTCTCTCGCTCTCTCCCTGCTTCGCTCCCTCGCTCCTTCTCCATTTTAGTCATTTAGCAGACCCTCTTACCCTCGCTCTCTCTCCCTCTCCCTTTATTTCTCCCTTTCATACGCTTTCGCTCGTTTGACATTTCACATGCTAATACACCCATAGACAACGCACAGACACACATGCAATGCCACGTACAAGGACACACAAGGTTAGGGAGGGCAAGCTAATTTGAGGCCTACAGTACATGCTACAGTGACAGAGAGATTCAGATGGAATTTATGTATAGGAGAGAGGACATGAAATCTGCACCAGCATTTCTGTCCGTTTGGAGTCCTCTAAAATGTCATTGTCATAAAGGCATGCATTTCTTCCCTGTCTGGAGAAAGAGAGCATGGCTGCCATCTACTGGGGAGAATGTATGGCACCACTGGAACTGTGAAAGACAGCGAGAGAGAGCGAGTGAGAAAGAGAGAGCGACAGACAGGGAGAGATGTAAACATGTGCATGGTTGTGTGCATTTGCATTAGGGATTATGCACAGGTGTTTTTGGTTAGCTATTATTACATCCAATACATTCCAAACAAGCCTTTCCCTCCCATTTATCATTCAACCAGCCTCCACTGGTTGTCCCTACATGTCTGACTCTCTCTCCCTCCCCCCCCCCCCCAGCTTGGCCGAGGTACCGTGTGATGAGGGTGCAGGAGCTGGGCCAGTATAACCTGGAGATCATCTCAGCTGAGCTGTCTGATGACTCCCTGTACGAGTGTCAGGCCCCAGACGCTGCGCTACGTTCTAGAAGAGCCAAACTCACTGTCCTCAGTAAGATACAGCAAATGTGTGTGTGTGTATGTACCTCCCGTATGCGTATGTGTGTGTGTGCGTGTGTGTGTGTGTGTGTGTGTGTGCGTGCGTGCGTGCGTGCGTGCGTGCGTGCGTGTGCGTGCGCGCGTAACCCCCCTGCCCGGTGTCCAGTCCCTCCAGATGACCCAGTGATCGACGGGGCCCCTGAGGTGCTGTTGAATGCAGGCGACCACTATAACCTGAGTTGTGTGTCCCGTGGGGCCAAGCCCCCTGCCATGATAGAGTGGCAAAAAGACGGGCTCCCCGTAGACGGAGCAGTCAGCACCACCGTGAGTCAATTAAAAATGCATCTACACATACATGCACCTTGTATTACAACACAAACACAGACACACACTCAATCATGTTTCACCTATACTCTTTCTCATCCTTCTATTGGCTGTCTTGTCTTCCTTCTTCTTCTCTCTTCTCTCTTGTCTCTCCATCAGGAGGTGCTCCCAGACAGGAAGAGGGTGACGACCCACAGCTTCCTGCCCATCCACCCAGTGGACACAGACACAGGGAGGAACTACAGCTGTGTGGCCAGCAACCTGGCTATCCCCACTGGCAAACACACCACCGTCACCCTCAACGTACACCGTAAGTCACCCTCAACGTACACCGCAGCGACTTGTTCACAACCATCCCTTTAGCTTGACACATATTCACTATTTACTGTACGACTGAATATCTGAGCTTATTTAAGGACAACAGTGTCTAGTGACAACCAGGAAGTACACTTAGATCACTGTCCAGGAACCTTGAGGGGGTTCTCTCTTTTTCCGTCGGCTCTCTCTGCTCTCCCACCACTCCCTCCTTCTCTTTATAATTTGCTTGTATCGGAGTGACTTAGAGATTCCCTGCCCTCTCCCCCAGACCCCCCCATGGTGACCCTGTCCATCGAGCCCCGCTCCGTCTTAGAGGGGGACAGAGTCACCTTCACCTGCGCCGCCTCCGCCAACCCTCCTATCATGGGATACATGTATGTACTGTATACCTCCGTCAACTTCTATAGATCTGTTGATCTTTCTGTCTATCTATATGTCCACCTGTCTCTCTAGCCGTGCATTAATCTACCTGGATCGTTGTGTTTATCTGGGTTTCATGTGTTTTTCCTTGTGAGCAAGTGTTTGGCCAATGCGGGAATCAAACCCACAGCTCTGGCAGTGCATGTTTATTCATACATTCATGTGTGTTCTTTCTCAGGTGGGCTAAGGGTGGAGTGATCTTGCAGGGGGCCAGAGAGAGTGTGTTCACCACCAAGGCGGACCACTCCTTCTTCACGGAGCCTGTGTCCTGCTCAGTGTTCAATGCTGTGGGTAAAACCAACGTCAGCATCCTGGTCGATGTACACTGTGAGTCTCTGAACCGCCATGGCTGGCAAATACTCTGTCAGGGGTGAAAGTGATGTGGTGCGGTCCGGTACGGCGTCCCGGTAAAATAAATAGTGGGGGTACGCCGTATCGGTAACATTTCAAGGAAACTGTAGGCTATTACACCATTGTTTATCATTAGGCTACCGCATGTCAGAGGCATGAAAAATGAGCGAATGGACTTGAAAACGAGTGGTATAGCCTACGCTCCTAAATGCGATATGGTTGGACGAGAACACTGACGTTTTGCCAAGGCAGAGATGAATGGCCGACACCGAGCTTGCGGGCGGACAGCAGTGGATGCATCAATTCTGGATTAATGACAATTGCCAAAATGTCTTTACTCTTTGTGGTGTTTTACGTAAAAAAAGATGTCTCTTTCCATTCACCACTGTTTGAAGACTGGAAATATGTTGCGAGTGTGTGAACTTGCGCAGGTAGACTAGTAAAGGAGCCCACTAAAGGAGCCTACTAAAGGAGCCCACTAAAGGAGCCTACTAAAGGAGCCCACTAAAGGAGCCCACTAAAGGAGCCCACTAAAGGAGCCCTTTGAAGTGATCGTTTGACAATCAGATGAAAACATAATGACTGGTTGTGTTTATGCCACAACAAAAGGTAATACATTTTGAAAGTTACAGTGCCTTGCGAAAGTATTCGACCCCCTTGAACTTTGCGACCTTTTGCCACATTTCAGGCTTCAAACATAAAGATATAAAACTGTATTTTTTTGTGAAGAATCAACAACAAGTGGGACACAATCATGAAGTGGAACGACATTTATTGAATATTTCAAACTTTTTTAACAAATCAAAAACTGAAAAATTGGGCGTGCAAAATTATTCAGCCCCCTTAAGTTAATACTTTGTAGCGCCACCTTTTGCTGCGATTACAGCTGTAAGTCGCTTGGGGTATGTCTCTATCAGTTTTGCACATCGAGAGACTGAAATTTTTTCCCATTCCTCCTTGCAAAACAGCTCGAGCTCAGTGAGGTTGGATGGAGAGCATTTGTGAACAGCAGTTCTCAGTTCTTTCCACAGATTCTCGATTGGATTCAGGTCTGGACTTTGACTTGGCCATTCTAACACCTGGATATGTTTATTTTTGAACCATTCCATTGTAGATTTTGCTTTATGTTTTGGATCATTGTCTTGTTGGAAGACAAATCTCCGTCCTAGTCTCAGGTCTTTTGCAGACTCCATCAGGTTTTCTTCCAGAATGGTCCTGTATTTGGCTCCATCCATCTTCCCATCAATTGTAACCATCTTCCATGTCCCTGCTGAAGAAAAGCATGCCCAAACCATGATGCTGCCACCACCATGTTTGACAGTGGGGATGATATGTTCAGGGTGATGAGCTGTGTTGCTTTTACGCCAAACATAACGTTTTGCATTGTTGCCAAAAAGTTCAATTTTGGTTTCATCTGACCAGAGCACCTTCTTCCACATGTTTGGTGTGTCTCCCAGGTGGCTTGTGGCAAACTTTAAACAACACTTTTTTATGGATATCTTTAAGAAATGGCTTTCTTCTTGCCACTCTTCCATAAAGGCCAGATTTGTGCAATATACGACTGATTGTTGTCCTATGGACAGAGTCTCCCACCTCAGCTGTAGATCTCTGCAGTTCATCCAGAGTGATCATGGGCCTCTTGGCTGCATCTCTGATCAGTCTTCTCCTTGTATGAGCTGAAAGTTTAGAGGGACGGCCAGGTCTTGGTAGATTTGCAGTGGTCTGATACTCTTTCAATTTCAATATTATCGCTTGCACAGTGCTCCTTGGGATGTTTAAAGCTTGGGAAATCTTTTTGTATCCAAATACGGCTTTAAACTTCTTCACAACAGTATCTCGGACCTGCCTGGTGTGTTCCTTGTTCTTCTTGATGCTCTCTGCGCTTTTAACGGACCTCTGAGACTATCACAGTGCAGGTGCATTTATACGGAGACTTGATTACACACAGGTGGATTGTATTTATCATCATTAGTCATTTAGGTCAACATTGGATCATTCAGAGATCCTCACTGAACTTCTGGAGAGAGTTTGCTGCACTGAAAGTAAAGGGGCTGAATAATTTTGCACGCCCAATTTTTCAGTTTTTGATTTGTTAAAAAAGTTTGAAATATCCAATAAATGTCGTTCCACTTCATGATTGTGTCCCACTTGTTGTTGATTCTTCACAAAAAATACAGTTTTATATCTTTATGTTTGAAGCCTGAAATGTGGCAAAAGGTCGCAAAGTTCAAGGGGGCCGAATACTTTCGCAAGGCACTGTACATGACAAACCTTTACGACTAGGCACACAGAGATCCTGTTGAATTAATAGGGATTCTATATGTAATTCCATGATTAAGCGCGTGCACACACAGGATGTCCTTATCGTTAAGAAATTACATCTACTTTCACCCCTGACTCGATCTCAATCTCCCCTCATACTGTACCTCTCCTAAACCTAATCATCTATACCCTCTCTCTTGATATCTCGCTTTCTCCCTGTAGCAAGTCGGTTTTGTATTGTATTTGAATTTGTTATCTTAGCCGACTTGGTTAAGTAAAGGCGAATGTTCTCTCTCTCTCTTTCCAGTTGGTCCTATCCTGGTAGTGGAGCCTAGGCCAGTGACCGTGGACATAGACTCTGATGTCACTCTGAACTGCAAATGGGCTGGCAACCCTCCTCTCACCCTCACCTGGACGAAGAAGGGCTCCAACATGGTGAGAACCAGCTCGCTCTCTCTCCTCCTTTTTCTCCCCAATTTTGTGATATTAAATTGCGATTTTGTCTCATCGTTGCAACTCTCCAACGGGCTTGGGAGAGGCAAAGGTCGAGTCACGCGTCCTCCGAAACATGACCCTCCAAACCGTGCTCCTGACACCTGCCCGCTTAACCCAGAAGCCAGCCGTAATAATGTGTCGGAGAAAACACTGTTCAACTGCTGATTGAGGTCAACCTGCAGGTGCCCGGCCCCCCACAAGGAGTCGATAGAGCACGATGAGCCAAGTAAAACCCGCCCCCTGCCACACAATGGGACTCGCGGTCATGCAGTGCCTTGGGCCGCTGCGCCACTCAGGAGGCCCCACTTTCCACCTTTCTTTTGCTGTCTGTATCTTTATCGTCTCCCTCTCTTCTATCCTTTGTCTCTCTATTATTTATGTTCTGTTCTGTTCATCTCTCTCTTTCTCATGGCTTTTTCCTGATTCCCCCGCTTCTCTCCTCCATCTGTCTCTCTCTCACTTCTTCACTTTTCTCTCTCTATTTTATTCTATTTTTCATTCCTTCAGTGTCCATTTCTCTCTCCCATCCTAATCTCTTTCTATCTTTTTATAGTCCCCCTCTCTATTTTATCCCGTCCTTCTTCACCTCTGCCTGTTTTTCGCGCAGGTTGACGTTTATTGTCATGAATCTTGCCTTGGAGGCAGAACTGAGCAATTTCCGCAAGATGGGCCAGCTGCAAAGTAAAAAATGTCTATATCGTAAAATTCATGGGGGGGAAATGCGCTTTTTGGTTTTGCTTTAAAGTTAAGGTTAGGCTAGCCTCGTCCCGAAACAGGCTTCCCTTAAATAGGGAGCCTGGGCGGGAAGTCTGGGGAAGTTCCATGGAGGAAATCAGCTAACGCGGTGTCGGAACCCGGTGTAAATCAGTGACGCCGCGCAACACGCCATACCAATCAAATGCCTTGTTTGGGCGGAGCTCCAAAGGTGCCCCCCAGATTAGTGCTGTAGGGGCAACACTGCGTGAGGACAAAACATTTAAACTAACAAAACATTTTAGAATGTTTGCAGCACTCTGGTTTTCACAGCATTTCAATGTTATTTGGAGATGAGCTAAAGCTGCAGCAAAAGGGGAGAAATTGTCTACAACACTGACCATATCCATGTTTTTAATTTTGAAGTTTCTGAAGTGATATGTGTCTGTAAAGGCTAGCATAAGGGACAAGATGTAGCTAGCCACAATGAGGTTCATTTTTTCTAAAAGTCAGCTAACCTTGTAAGCTACCTAGATATAACTAACTTCTCTGGCGATTATAAAGCCAGCAAAATGTTCATAAAAACAGCATATTGTTGACCTAAAAGGTTAGCCCAGTCGCTAGCTTATGCAGGGTCAGTGATACATAGAGCCACCATGTACTGTCTATCCATGGGGGAACACTGCAATCAATTTGCAAGCAACATTGCTAAAATGAAAGAAATAAAAGAACATCCTACTGTAGGTCTATGTTGGTGATGCCTGCCATGTGATAAGCTGCCAAGTGGATTCACATAGCTGATATACTGAGAGAGTGACAATCAAATAAAACAGATTGGAGAGCTTTCGACTAGACAAAAAGGAAATGTTCATTTGAGTATACAACACAGAAACAGAGACACATTAGAGAAAGAACCCCTCTTTATAGCAGGATTTTGATAATATGAGGAACCTTTTATTGCAGTGGTCTAAATCAGGGTCACACAGAGGGATGATTCTTGGTAGTCTTAAACAAATCTACGTTGAAACAAAAGTATACACCTCACACAGATGGTTATGGGCTTTTAAAAAAGGAGACACCTGTATCATGTCAGATATAGAGTTGAAGTATATTCAATTTTGAGTTTGCATACCAATATTCCTCTTGAGATACTGTACATCACAGACGACTGAAATGTAACAAAACTGTTTGACAATAATTGTGAAATTATTTAAAATATTAATATCATTCCACTCATGAGGTCAAAGAGGACACTTTTGGTAATTGACTGCAGGAAAGGGCAACTTAACATTGACACTAGTTCATTTAGAAAATGTTGTTTAAATTGTTAAACAAGTTTAAACACTTCACTTCAAAGAATCAACACTTCAACATGTACAAATAAGATAACTCGTATGTAAAGATTAGGCACCTTAGTCTAAACAACAATAGATAATTGAGTAGTAACAAGTATTTTATAATTACTAAAGCATCATTTCAGGTGAACACAAAAAACACCATACCAGCTATGGATACCTTGCTCCACTGATCCTTGATCTACTGGGTGAGCGGACTTCTATTCCAGCCCAGAATCAGGTGGGTTATTGCTGGGCTGTAACAGAACCCTGCTCACCCAGCAGACCTCCAGCAGGGTTGTCCTGCTCCAATTGTAATAGGTTTATACATTGTGTGTGATGTTTAACTGTATTTTTGGATACAACATTTTCCAACATAGGTAGGCCTACGCATACAGTGCCTTTGGAAAGTATTCAGACCCCTTGACTTTTTCCACATGTTGTTACATTACAGCCTTATTGTAAAAAAAAATAAAAAATAACTCAGCAATCTACATACAATACCCCATGACAAAGCAAAAACAGGTTTTTAGACATTTTTGCAAAATTTCATAAACAGAAATACCTTATTTACATAATTATTCAGACCCTTTGCTGTGAGATTGACATTTAACTCGGGTACATCCTGTTTCCATTGATCATCCTTGAGATGTTTCTACAACTTGACTTTAGTCCACCTGTGGTAAATTCAATTGATTGGACATGATTTGGAAAAGCACACACCCATCTATATAATGTCCCACAGTTGACAGTGCACGTCAGAGCAAAGACCAAGCAATGAGGTCGAAGGAATTGTCCGTAGAAAGGATTGTGTTGAGTCACAGATCTGAGAAAGGGTACCAAAAAATGTCTACACATTGAAGGTCCCCAAGAATACAGTGGCCTCCATCATTCTTAAATGGAAGAAGTTTGAAACCACAAAGACTCTTCCTAGAGCTGGCCGCAGAGCCAAACATGAACCCGATGGTCACTCTGACACAGCTCTAGAGTTCCTCTGTGGAGATGGGTGTACCTTCCAGAAGGACAACTATCTCTGCAGCACTTTATGGTAGAGTGGCCAGACAGAAGCCACTCATTAGTAAAATGCACATGACAACCTGCTTGGAGTTTGCCAAAAGGCACCTGAAGGACACCAGACCATGAGAAACAAGGTTCTCTGGTCTGATGAAACCTAGACTGAACTCTTTGGCCTGAATGCCAAGCGTCACGTCTGGAGGAAACCTGGCACCATCCCTACGGTGAAGCATGGTGGTGGCAGCATCATGCTGTGGGGATGTTTTTCAGCAGCAAGGACTACTTATGTTAATGTGATATTTCATTTTGTTAAAAAAAAATGATTAGCAAAAATCCCAACCAGTTTTTCCTTTGTCATTACAGGGTATTGTGTGTAGATTGATGAGGTAAAAAAATTATATTTGAATTTTAGAATAAGGCTGTAACAAAATGTTGAACAAGTCAAGGGGTCTGAATACTATCCAAAGGCACTGTATAATCCATGGCATATAGGATATACCCTTAAGTCTCGTAGGAGTTTCATTGGGATCTTTCTCTTCATCTACAAACAGGCTTTCAAAGCTTCCTGAGGATAGAAAACATCACAAAGAAACAGGCTTCATTATACTCAAATTTGACAGCACTAAATATGATGTTGCTATTATCTCCCTGTCCTCAAAGTTTAACCTTCTGGGGACTGGAACCAGAGAATCTTTTCACAATGTCCTCTCAAAGTTACCTGCACTATCCAGTAAGTAGCCTACACTCTCCCTTTACTGACAGCTGGAGCTGCAATTTCACCCTCTTCCGTGGCTGTTATCTACAAATGCATTTGGATTTTTAATTTAGAATAATTACATAAAGATTGCTAGTTATAGGAAGTTAGGTAGCTGATGACATTTAATTGACAAAACTCAACAGTGTGTAACGTTAGCTAGCAAGCAGCTCAGTTGAGTTGGCCTAGTGTAGCTAGCTAGCTAATATTATGTTGTTTTTCTTTTACATTTAAAAAAAAATGTATTTACTTACTTGAAAAGGTTCTGGCACTGCCTCCGTTTCTGGGGTCCTTACAAAAACAAAAATAGTTATATTTTCAGTGGTAGCAAAGCGCAGCCAGCAGCCATGTGGATGAATGGAAAAAAATCTGTCACCAGAGCGGTTTAGAACGTCCTGTGAGTGACGTTTAACTTTACCAGCATAGTCCAATTTCAATACCTATAAATCACACACTGTCAGCCGCACTTGATAACTTGAAAACTAGCACTTAAAGCCAACATGGGCAACCACTACCCGGACGGAACACAGGGACGCACATAACACACAGCACCCCTTCTACGGGCGTGTGGGGGGATTCTTGAAAAGCAACATCCAATCAAAAAGTGTTTGCAATACAAAATTCTCCAGACCTCCAAGGGGGGTGTGACAACAATGTGATTTTGTAGGTATGGCAACACAAGACTAGGGTTAGGTATTACGGTTAGCAGTGTAGTTAAGGTTAGGGTTAGGTTTGACTTTGTGGCTGTGCCAGCTAGTAACCACTCTGCAGAGCTGCCTCCAGTACGTGAGTCATCCCAATAAATGCCAATCTGCGTTTTTATCTCTCATTTCTTCTTTCTCAAGTCTTCCTCTTTTATCATGTTTTGCCCCTGAAGGAAAGTAGAATGATGTCAGGCCACATCATCTCACTCCCCTTTTCTTTTGTTCATCTCTCTCTCTCTGCTTGTCCCTGATTCCCTCTATCTCTCCATCCCTTACAGGTCCTTAGTAATAACAACCAGCTGTTCCTGAAGTCAGTGAGCCAGGCGGACGCTGGGCAGTATGTGTGTAAGGCCATCGTCCCCAGGATCGGAGTGGGAGAGACAGAGGTCACTCTCACTGTCAACGGTACGTAACACCAAAGGTCACACACAACAGTACCCTTTCAGAAAAAAAGGGTTCCATAAGTACTATTAAGCAGTAAGGCCAGAGAGGGGTGTGGTATACGGCCAATATACCATGGCTAAGGGCTGTTCTTATGCACAGAGCACCTGGACACAGCCCTTAGCTGTGGTATATTTGGCCATATACCACAAACCCCGAGGTGCCTTATTGCTATTATATACTGGTTACCAATGTAATTAGACCAGTAAAAATAAGTGTTTTGTCATACCCGTGGTCTGATATACAGTATCACAGCCGACAGCCAATCAGCATTCAGGGCTCGAACCACCCAGTTTATAATATGGAATATCCACTCCCTCACACTTTCTCTCTCTTTCTCTCTCTCTTTCTATCCAGGTCCCCCCATCATCTCCAGTGAGCCTGTTCAGTATGCAGTGAGGGGGGAGAGAGGAGAGGTCAAGTGCTACATCGCCAGCACACCTCCACCGGACAAGATTGTAAGTGGACAGTGGATACTGTACAAACTCTACTGCAAGCTTCTACATGAACACATTACCACCTGTACATTATCGTCATCGTGAGACTGGCGTAGTCAACACTCTCGCAGCTTTTATGTCTTGTGACGGCCGTCAAAATCCTTCGGAATTGTCCTGAGACCCACCATGTCAACAAACCCAATGTGTCTAGTTGGGGACACTTCTATCGCCTTCACTCCACTTGTCTCTCTGGTCCGGATGCACTCAGACAGATGTCTGTGTCTGAAATGGTACCCTAGTCCCTACATAGTGTACCATATGGTGTACATAGTGTACCACTGTATAGGGAATAGGATGCCATTTTGGATGCAGTCAGCGTGTAGTTGGTCTCGCCCCCCTCTCCTCTCTAAACCTTGTGAGTTTAATTCTCTCTGACGCACCAGGGCGCGTCTCTAATGCAGGGACAGAAAAATAGTTATAAAATATGAAGGACAGGCACAGTTGTCCCTGCAAATTCCTATGCCAGAGGTTCTCGTTTTTCAGAATGAATGGTAGATTACGGGAACACGTGGCCTTGTGCAATTTCAAATAGTCTCTCATGCTTCAGTGTGAATAATAGCTTTTAGTGGCTTGGAAGTGGAGGAAGTGTGTAAGATTCTTACCAACTCTAAAACCACCGCATGTAACTCTAAAGTCCAGGATTAGAGCAATATAGCTGCTTGGAACAGTTGCCGCTGGTAGTGTGTGAATCTCATAATGTGGGCGTTGTAAGTGTGTGTGAATGTTTTGGAATGTATGCGCTTGTTTGTTTACTTTAGTGTGTGTGTGTCTTTGTGTACACTGTACATATGTGTACACAGTGGCAGAACTTGCCTTCCTTTTGCTTAATAATACATAATATCTCTGTTATCTTGCCTTCTTCTTCTTTGGCTTGAGGTCCTCATCCGATGTGCGCTATTTTAGAGGCTGTGACCATCTCTGGTTGTGACAAACGGAGCGGATTCCTTTTTTCTCCCTCTGAATTTTGCCCCAGCTTTTAAACTGTTAGGTCTATAAGCTATTATGATCCCATTCCTGAAATCTTCGACTCGTTCTGTTTCCCTCTACGACACTCCCAAGCTGCGCAGGACATGTCGGAAGGGACTGTGACAGAACCGCAATTGCAAAACAACGCGTGTCTTTTTTTTTCTACACACACAATTTATTACTTGAGGAACTTTCCAATATCTTTCTGATCCATTTCACTCACTTTGTGATGCCAATGAAAATGGTTACACCTTTCCCATGTTTGAGTGATTTGACATCTTTTCTTATTAGCTTCATGAGCATAGAAACTTGATTGCAGTTTGTATCTGTGCTTGATTGGTTAAGAAGGCCATACAATAACAAAATGTATTGGTCGATATTCCCGAAGACAATGTCAGATATAGATATTGTCCCAGAATTGCCACATCAGTGAATCCCTAACTACCTAAAACCAGATATAAAGTATATAGAAATTATAATGGACCTATGGCCTATATTTATTTATACTACCTGAGGCCTCCAAATCACTAAGTCCACCCCTGTGTGTATATTCCTCCATATGTGCATATGCACATCTATGCTTATATGTGTTTGTACATAATGCATGTGTGTGTCAGAGCACATGCAGTATGGTATATGGGTGTGTGTTAATGTGCGCCTGTTTGCCTGCCTGTGTTTCAGGTGTGGGCGTGGAAGGAGAACGTGTGGGAGAAGGAGAAGGGGACTCTGTTGGAGAGGTACACGGTGGAGCAGAGTAAACCTCTGTCTGAGGGAGGGGCTGTCCTCTCCACCCTCACCATCAACAACGTCATGGAGGCTGACTTCCTGTCCACCTACAACTGTACCGCCTGGAACTCCTTCGGACCTGGGACCATGATCATCACCCTGGAAGAGACCGGTATGCCCAGAGACGAACAACATCGTTATATTCAGTAGCATTATATTCATACTCGACCAGACATCCCTCCTCAAAAACAACAACAACAATAATCAGCATGTATTCATGCGTGCTCTATTATAGTGTTTTAGCTGAATTGGCATGTTGTATAAACAGCTAACTGAACCCTATTGCATTGACCTCTCTCCCTCTATCCTTCTTCGCTCTCTCTTATTTCTCTCTCTCTCTCTATTTCTCTCTCTCTCGCCCTCTCTCTCTCTCTCCTCCCTCTCTCTTGCTTTCTCTCTCCTTCTCTATCTCTCTTCCCTCTCTCTCTCTCTATTCCCCCTCTCAGAGGAGGTACCAGTGGGTATAATAGCAGGAGGGACTGTTGGCTGCACCATCCTGCTGTTCCTGTGTTTACTAGTCCTGGTGCTCATCTTCTACCGACAGCGCAAAGGCAGTAAGTGAGAACTCCATCTAGGAAATAGCAAACGTATACACCTGTGAAATACAGTAGCAATCACATACATCTGTAAAATACAAAAGCAATCACATACATCTGTAAAATACAGTAGCAATCACATACATCTGTAAAATACAAAAGCAATCACATACATCTGTAAATAAGGTAGAAAGCACATACAACACCTGTAGAATACAGTAGCAATCACATACACCTGTAAAATACAGTAGCAATCACATACATCTGTAAAATACAGTAGCAAACACATACATCTGTAAAATACAGTAGCAATCACATACATCTGTAAAATACAGTAGCAAACACATACACCTGTAAATAAGGTAGAAAGCACATACAACACCTGTAGAATACAGTAGCAAACACATACAACACCTGTAAAATACAGTAGCAAAAGCATACAACACCTGTAAAATACAGTAGCAAACACATACACCTGTAAAATACAGTAGAAAGCACATACAACACCTGTAAAATACAGTAGCAAACACATACAACACCTGTAAAATACAGTAGCAAAAGCATACACCTGTAAAATACAGTAGCAAACACATACACCTGTAAAATACAGTAGAAAACACATACAAATACATATTTCAGATACCGATGCATTGAAAACATCATACAGTATACACCTGAACTTCCTCAGAATGCAATATATTATTCACATGTTTACACTTACATACATATATTCAAACATATAAAGTACATACACATACTGTATCCAAATCAATATACCCTGACATATATCCAGCAGTATTCAACTGTGTGCTGTGCTGTCGTGTTGTGCTTCCAGGCCGTCGTGGGGTCACGCTGGGTAAACCAGACATCAAGGTAGAGACAATAAACAAGGAGACCCACAGTCTGGAGGAGGACTCCGGCAGCGTTTCCACAGCATCACGCATGGTCAAGGCCATGTACTCGGTGAGTCGCCATCACAACGCTACAGCAGGTTGCCTTGAACTTTGCCTCCTTTGGTTTATGTTACCCCAGTTTCCCATCAGGCGATCACTAAAGTGTTTTTTCAATAATTCCAACGACGCCTCAACTCTGAAGCTATTACTTTACCACTAACAGAAATGCAACAAAAAAACACATTTCTGTCATATCAACTTATGCTGTTCTATCTTTTCAATCACAATACTATATAATAATTTTTTAACACTTAAAGATGACCCTTTTCAACTTAAAATACGATCTGTCACTTTCTCTTCCTTCCCTCTTCTTTTTTTAATTATTCGGTCCCTCCTTATGTTGGATTCCTCCCCTCCTTTGTTGTTTTTTCATTGTTTGATGGTTTAGATTCTGCCCTCTTCTGTGTCCTTCTCTCCCTCCTCTCAGCCCTTTAAAGACGATATAGAACTCAAGCAGGACCTGCGTAGCGATACGCTAGACACTCGCCAGGAGTACGACCTGAAGGTGAGATTATTTGACACACATACAGTGCCTTCAGAAAGTATTCATACACCTTGACGTAATCCACATTTTGTTGTGTTACAGCCTGAATTCAAAATGAATTAAATAAAAAAGTTTGCTTTAAAAAAAAAAAAACATTTTTGCAAGTTTCTTGAAAATGAAATGCAACATCCCTGAGTGAATACTTTGTAGAAGCACATTTGGTGACGGTTACAGCTTTGAGTCATCTTGGGTATGTCTGTATCAGCTTTGCACATCTGGATTTGGGGATATCTCCCATTCTTCTGTGCAGATTTTATCAAGCTCTGTTAAAGTAGATGGGGAGCAGCAGTGAACAGCAATCTTCAAGTTTTTCCCACGGATTTTCAATAGGATTCAAGTCTGGGCTTTAGGCTAGGCCACTCAATGACTTTTAAATTCTTGTTCTGAAGCCATTCAAGCGTTGCTTTGGCTGTATGCTTGGGTTATTGTCCTGTTGGAACATAAATCTTCATCCCAGTCTAAGGTCGTTTGCACTCTGAAGAAGGTTCTCATTAAGGATTTGCCTGTATTTGGCTCCATTCATTGTTCCCTCTATCCTTACCAGTCTCTCAGTCCCTGCTGCTGAAAAGCATCCCCATAGCATGATGCTGCCACCACCATGCTTCACAGCAGGGATGGTGTAAGAAGGGTGATGAGCTGTTTTCTCCAGACATAGCACTTTGCATTCAGGTCAAATAGTTACATTTTTGTCTCATCAGACCACAGAATCTCATTCCTTAAGCTCTCAAGAGTCTCACGTGCCTTTTTGCAAACTCCAGGCGTGCTGTCATGTGCTTTCTTTTCAGGAGTGGCTTCCGTCTGGCCACTCTCCCATAAAGCCCAGATTGGTGAAATGCTGTAGAGACGGCTGTCCTTCTGGCAGGTTCTCCCATTTCATCCAAGGAACTCTGTAGTTGTGTCAGAGTGGTCATTGGGTTCTTGGTCACCTCCATATTTATACATTTTTTCAATTTCTTAATGATGGAGATGACATGCTCTTGGAAACTTTAAACACTCTAGAAATATCATTGCAGTTGCTAGCTGTACTACTAGAGATCCTGGTTTGACTCCAGGCTTTGTCGCAGCCGGCCGTGACCGGGAGGCCCATGGGGCAGCGCACAATTGTCCCAGCGTCGTCCGGGTTAGGGGAGGGTTTGGCCGGCAGGGATGTCCTTGTCCAATCCCGCTCTAGCGACTCCTGTGGCGTGCCGGGCGCATGCACGCTGACAAGGTCGCCAGGTGTACGGTGTTTCCTCCGACACATTGGTGTGGTTGGCTTCCAGGTTAAGTGGGCATTGTGTCATGAAGCAGTGCGACTTGGTTGGGTCGTGTTTCGGAGGACGCACGGCTCTCGACCTTCTTCTCTCACGAGTCCTTGTGGGAGTTGCAGCTAAGATGCAAGACTGTTAATGCCAATTGGATACCACGAAATTGGGGAGAAAAAGGGGTAAAAAAAAAAAACTTTAAAAATGACAAATAAATTAAATTGTTTTCTACCCTTCCCCAGATATATGCCTCATCGCAGTTCTATCGCGAAGATTTACAGACAGTATAGTTTCTGCTCTGACATGCAATTGTGGTGCCTTACAATTGAATTGGCAACAGGTGGACTCCAATCAAGTTGTAGTGACATCTCAATGATGATCAAAGGAAATTGGATGCACCTGAGCTCAATTTGGAGTACCTTATCATAGAAAAGGGGTGTGAATAATTATGTAAATTAGATATTTCTGTATTTAATTTTCAATACATTTGCAAACATTTCTAAAAATATGTTTTCACTTTGTCATTATGGGGTATTGTGTGTCATTATGGGGTATTGTGTGTAGACTGTAACACAACAAAATGTGGAAAAAGTCAAGGGATAGGAATACTTTCTGAAGGCACTGTACATACACAGACACACATGTACACACATGTACACCTTAGTGACAATATGTTTTCTAATCTTGCTCTCTCCAGGACCCCACCAACGGCTACTACAACGTGCGAGCCTCCACCCTTGACGAGGGTCGCCCTGCCTCCCGCTCCATGCACTACTCCGACTACCGGCCCTCCAACACCCCAGGGGGAGCTGCCTCTGTCAGCAGCAGTGCTGGAGGAACAGGGGCCACAGCCAGCGGAGGAGGCCCTCCAGGCCCAGGGACAATCTCCACCCCCGGTCGCCCCAGTTGCTACGACCCCCGGCCCCCCTCCAGACTCTCCCACAACAGCTACGCCCAGTTCAACACCTTCACCCGGGCTGGGCAGAGCCAGCAGCCCCCTCCCAACCCCCCGCCGCAGACCAGCGACTTCCCTGGGGACTGCAGCCTGTTGGACTCCCCTCAGCTGGCCTATGACAACTACGGCTATCCCTCTCACCCCTATACCCCCTACCGCATGGGCTTTGCCCCGCCCAGTCTGGCTCCATTGGAAACCGGGCCTTCCTATGAGATGTACGGAGTGGGGTCGGGGGTGGGGCCTGTGCCAGGGGTGGGGCCTGGTGTGGGGGTGGGGCCGGGGGCGACTCCGTCAGGGTCAGAGACTGGACTGGGGAAGTATGGAAGCTCCACCCGCTTCTCCTATACCTCGCAGCACTCTGACTACGGCCACAGAGGACACACACAGAGGATGCAGACACATGTGTGAGATGGATAGCTGACATACAGTGCACAGTCACATAGACGGTGAGGGTGCATTCTCATACTACACACTGTCACTCAGACGCACACAGAGGCCGCACACACGCATTCACATTCTCAAACATACGCACATATACTGTACATGTGAGCACACACACGCAGATATACACACAGACACACGCAGACACACACACACACAGAGGAGTTAGAATTTCCCCACGAGACAGGGAGGTGAGGGTGCATTCTCATACTACACACTGTCACTCAGACGCACACAGAGGCCGCACACACGCATTCACATTCTCAAACATACGTGTGAGAAAGAGAGAGTCCAGATCAGTGGATAACGAGTGAATTCCTGGTAATCTAGAATTCCCACAATCCCAGTGTTCAGATCTTCACTCTGAAAGAGCGGAAAGCAAAAGTCCAATCAAGACCAGAGAAGACGGGACTAGAGAGAACAAAAGATCTTTAGATGTTAATTATCGAAATAAATAGCATGTGTGCTATGAATTTAGATTGTTGTGAATGACGAGAGGGAGCGCTACAGGCAATTTATTCCATATTCGATTGCCAAATATTACAGTAAGGCATATCATGGAGAAATTGACCGTCAAGTATGGTACTCATTCGAAGGGCGGGAGAAACCTCAACCAGTGGAGGGTCATGACTGGCCGCCATTTTGTTTTAGCTGGTTGTTGTTTTATACAGTGATTTTAGAGCACATATATATCCCACATTGCTCCACTTCATTGGCGCCATTGGTGCTGGTTAGTGGGGTCATCGTACGTTTTGCACTGCATTACAAACAGTATTCATTGCTTAGAAATCCATCATCTACATATATCTGTATTATATGAGTCTGTTTTTATTTGCACACCAACAAACTAGAGCTTTCTATTCTATTTTTTAACATTTTACAGATTTATTTTGGTCATATTTCTGTGAAGGAAGTGTCTGTGGACCAAGATGTTCAAACTTGAGAGTGTTTAGTCTTTGTTTGGGTGATATTCACCTCAACAAACAAAGAGAAACACGAAGAAGTATTTGAGTACCTGTTTTTGTCAGCCATGATGACTGGCAAGATTCAGGAAGGGGAGGGTATACAAGAACCTTTTTTCCAAGTGTCCATGTTTGCTCTTTATTTGATGTAAATCTGGGGTTACAAGCATTTAAATGCAGTAGATACCATGCAGGAAGTCCTTATATGGGAAGGTGTTCAGGCCTTGAGGCAGTCCGGGCGTATGGAACTACAGTATAAGCCTGCTAGCCTGGCATTCAAACTGAATTTTCTACGTTTCACCATTTATATGAACTACATATTTTATATGGTGAAACATAGCGGATTCCGCTTGGATCCAGGCTATAAACCTTAGTTTGGTGCCCCCTGCTGAAATAGAGAGAGGTGACGTGGTAGCCTGGTTGCAGATCTGGTTATGCTGTCTTGCCCACTCCTACGGTCATTGTCACGCTTGCGAACAAACAGCACCTGGGACCAGGCTAGTGAGATGCTGTGTATAAGAGTGGCCTTAGGGAACATGCGGTAATGCTTTCATCATTCATTCCTCCTCACACACAATCAGCCACGAGGGCCAGAGGAGAATGTGTGTGGAGAGGTTCAATGAAGGTTTGTCTACACTATTGATATACGGATAGTGGAGTGCTATTGTGCGAATGTTTGTGCGTGAAAGAGAGAGTGTGTGTATGCACATCTATTTGTACAGTGTTTGTATAGGTGTGTGTGTGTGTGTGTGTGTGTGTGTGTGTGTGTGTGTGTGTGTGTGTGTGTGTGTGTGTGTAATGCATAGACATACAGTTCTCTACCTGCGTGTGAATGTGACTATTGTATGCATGTCAGTGTGTACAGTATGTGTGTGTGCATGTCTGTATGTGTTCATGTGTGTGAGTGCGTTTCAGTAATATGTCCATATCATTTCTCTTCACGATCCTGTTCCAATACTTTTATACCTCTGGTAGGACTGTATCCTGTATTATTGTGTCTTTGAATTTAGAAATACAATGTTTATCTTATTGTACTGTTCTACGTAGCAGAAAAAAAACTGTTCAAAAGATGTACAACAGAAAGTGATCAAATTTTCATTTTTTAATTTCATTATCTCCAATATTTTTAAAAAATGGTATGTAATTATTTTTCCACAGTATAACAGAAATAAAAAGCACTGTTTTTTATAAAATAAATCATGTCATGTGATGCTTTCGGGGGAATGGGATAAATACCAATTCGGAGAATTCAGTTTATTTTGTGTTTTCCCCCACAATCTGTCACGTCTGCCCCAGGGCGCCAGCCTGCCGAGCATTACGCACTTCTGCCACCATCATTACGCACACCTGCTTCCCTCGTCACGCACATCAGCGATTCGTTGGACTCACCTAGACTCAATCCCCTGTGTTAGTACCTCCCCTATATCTGTCTGTTCCTCCGCTCTGTTCTCCACTTCAGCATTAATTGTAATTTGTCTTTGTATTACCCGGTTCTGCCGCTGTTCCCTGTCTGTGCAAAATTAAATGTTCACTCTCCGTACCTTTTTCTCTACTCCAGCGTTGACTCTTACAGAATGCGAAGCATCGGAAAGTGCAGGCTTTTCTGTTGGTGGTGACGTCGGGTCCTGGGACCACCACCGACGGAACAGGGTTGCCTCAGCTTGCTTGTCGAGCTTCTACACCCTAGCTGGCTCAAGCGTTTTTCTTGCCCCGGTTGGCTCGGCAGGCGCCCATCCACGTCAGGCCTCAACCGGATCGTCAGGTTTTTACACCTCAGCCGGATCATCAGGTTCCCACGTCTCAGCCGGCTCGCCAGGCTCCCACGTTCCACAGGGATCATCAGGCTCTGACGCCTCAGTCGGTTCGCCAGGCTCCCACGCCTCTGCCCGTTCGTCTGGCTTCTACGCCCCAGCCGGCGGGTCCAGAGCTCGCTCTCCCTCCCTGGCGCTCGAGGTCTCCAGGCTGCCCGGCATTAGGCACACCTGCTTCCCTCGTCACGCGCATCAGAGCTTCATTGGACTCACCTAGACTCAATCACCTGTGTTAGTACCTCCCCTATATCTGTCTGTTCCCCCGCAGTGTTCCCCGCTTCAGCATTAATTGTCGTTTGTCATTGTGTTATCCGGTTCTGATGTTGTTCCTGTCCTGTTCCATGTCTGTGCAAATTTAAATGTTCACTCTCTGTACCTGCTTCTCTACTCCAGCGTCGGTTACACAATCAACACATATTATTACCTACAACCCAACGTAATGTAAAATAAATAAACACATTGAAACATATTTAATTACGGCTAACGATTAAAGAGTGACTGCCCCTCAAAACCAACAAATCCCTTTGAAAACGGCCTATGTGGCATCGATAGCAGTCAGAATACTGTTCATTGACTACAGCTCAGTGTTCAACACCATAGCGCCCACGAAGCTCATCACTAAGCTAAGGACCCTTTGACTAAACACCTCCCTCTGCAACTGGATCCTGGACTTCCTGACGGACCGCCCCTAGGGGGTAACGGTAGGCAACAACACATCTGACATGCTGATCCTCAACACTGGGGCCCCTCAGGGGTGCGCGCTTAGTCCCCTTCTGTATTCCCTGTTCACCCACAACGGCGAGACCAAGCACGACTCAAACACCATCATGAAGTTTACTGACGACACAAGTGGTAGGCCTGATCACCAACAACGATGAGACAACCTATAGGGAGGAGGTCAGCGACCTGTCAATGTGGTGCCAGGACAACAACCCCTCCCTCAATGTGAGCAACACAAAGGAGCTGATCGTGGACTACGAGAAAAGGAGGGCCGAACAGGCCCCCATTAACATCGACAGGGCTGTAGTGGAGAATGGAGAGTTTCAAGTACCTTGGTGTCCACATCACCAACAAACTATCATGGTCCAAACACACCAAGATAAAGAGAGCACCACAACACCTTTTCCCCCTCAGGAGACTGTAAAGATTTGGCATGGGTCCAAGATTTCTGCCATCCAGGACCTATATACTAGGCTGTGTCAGAGGAAGGCCCAAATAATTGTCAACGACTCCAGTCACCCAAGTCATACGCTTCGAACACGTACAAAATAGTACGCAGCATCATCTGGATATATATGCACAAAAGTTCAACGTTCACCTTCTGCTACCATTTCTGTCAAGCCGTCTACGCATACAGTTTGAAGCATGTTTGATAAATCCAACATATGCACCGCACCGAACGCACTGCAACTAACTCTGCAACGCAATGCTGCAAGGCAAACGCAGAGTTTCATTGGAAATTAATGCATTTCTGGTGTACCAAAATGCTATGACGCTTTGGTGTGTTACTCGATCGGTACTCGAGCGCCAAGTCTAGGTCCAAAAGGCTCCTTAACAACTTCTACCCCCAAGCCTGCTGAACAATTAATCTAATTGCCACCCGGACTATTTACATTGACCCCCCCCCCCCCCCCCCCTGCTGCTGCTACTCACTGTTTATTATCTATGCATAGTCACTTTACCCATACCTGCATATACAAATTACCTCAACTAACCTGTGCCACCGCACATTGACTTGGAACAGGTCGTTATTGTTATTTTATTGTGTCTTTTTATTACATTTTTTACTTTAGTTTATTTAGTAAATATTTTCTTTGGGACTGGGGGGGCAGTATTTAGCTTGAATGAATACGGTGCCCAGAGTAAACTGCCTGCTACTCAGGCCCAAAGCTAGAATATGCATATAATTAGTAGATTTTAATAGAAAACACTCGGAAGTTTCTAAAACTGTTTGAATGATGTCTGTGAGTATAACAGAACTCATATGGCAGGCAAAAACCTGAGAAAATAATCCAACCAGGAAGTGGGAAATCTGAGGTTTGTAGGTTTTCAAGTCTTTGCCTATCCAATATACAGTGTCTATGGGGTCATATTGCACTTCCTAAGGCTTCCACTAGATGTCAACAGTATTTAGAAGCTTGTTTCAGGCTTCTACTGTGAAGGGGGAGCGAATAAGAGCTGTTTGACTAAGGGGTCTGGCAGAATGCCATGAGCTAAATCATGTGAGAGCTAGCTGCATTCCTTTTCATTTCTAAAGACAAAGGAATTGTCCGGTTGAAACATTATTGAAGATGTATGATAAAAACATCCTAAAGATTGATTCTATACATCGTTTGACATGTTTCTACGAACTGTAATATAACGTTTTGACTTTTCGTCTGAACTAAGCCCTCGCGCATTATGCTTATGGATTACTGAGCTAAACGCGCAAACAAAAAGGAGGTGTTTGGACATAAATGAAGGACTTTATCGAACAAAACAAACATTTATTGTGGAACTGGGATTCCTGGGAGTGCATTCCGATGAAGATCATCAAAGGTAAGTGAATATTTACGCTATTTCTGACTTTTGTGACACCTCTCCTTCTTTGGAAAATGGCTGTATGTTTTTCTGTGGCTAGGCGCTGACCTAACATAATCGCAAGGTGTGCTTTCGCCGTAAAGCCTTTTTGAAATCTGACACACCGGTTGCATTAAGGGGAAGTTTATCTATAATTCCATGCATAACACTTGTATCTTTTATCAATGTTTATCATGAGTAATTCTGTAATTTGATGTGCATCTCTGCACTTTCACCGGATGTTTGTTTGAGACAATGCATTTCTGAACACAACACACCAATTTCAAATGAGGTTTTTGGACATAAAGATTAACTTTATCGAACAAAACACACATTTATTGTCTAACATGGAGTCCTGGGAGTGCCATCTGGTGAATATCATCAAAGGTTAGTGATTCATTTTAACACTATTTCTGTCTTTTGTGACACCTCTCCTTCTTTGGAAAATGTCTGTATGTTTTTCTGTGGCTAGGTGCTGACCTAACATAATCGCAAGGTGTGCTTTTGCGGTAAAGCATTTTTGAAATCAGACAATGTGGCTAGATTGAAGAGAAGTTTATCTTTAAAATGGTGTATGATACTTGTATGTTTGAGGAATTTTAATTATGAGATTTCTGTTGTTTTCAATTTGGCGCCGTGCAATTTCACTGGCTAGCGTCCCACATATCCCAAAGAAGTTTTCTTAACTCTATTTCTTGAAATGCATAGTTGGTTAAGGGCTTGTTAGTAAGCATTTTACAGTAAGGTCTACACTTGTTGTATTCAGCATGTATTCGGCGTATGTGACAAATAAGATTTGATTTTGATTTGAAACACTTTTCAAAATTGACTACACAGTGTAAATAGGATAATTTTGGTCCTATACCGGAGTTTGGAACCTGAGTGCGTGAGTTTGGATTACAATTATGTCAACAATTCATGACCCCTTTTTCCGACCTCAACCTGCAAATCGCCTCTCCGGCACTTCGCTTCCCTTTATTGAATGGGCCTCCGTTGTTTCATCATCCCCAATGTGCTCAAAGGATCACGGCCAATTGAGACCGAAAATCCCTATATGGATTGACCATGCCTCCGGCACTGGTTCGACAATGAATGCTTCCAGCAAGATGCACAGCCAGCTATGATTTGCGTGCCCTGCTGAAGGACCCACCTGTGCGGAATAGGTGGTTTGGAGTTTATTGATTCCCAATGGTGGTGTGTATAACAGTAGCTAGACCATATACTGCTTATTATTTATCTTGTTATGTACAGTGCATTTGAAAAGTATTCAGACCTCTTGACTTTTTCCACAATTTGTTATGTTACAGCCTTATTTTAAAATGTATTTAAGAAGAAAATGTTCTAATCAATCTACATAATAATGACAAGGCGAAAACAGGTTTCTAGAAATGTTTGCAAATTTCTTAAAAATAATACATTTTTAATAAATACCTTATTTACATAAGTATTCAGAACCTTTGTTATCAAATTGAGCTCAGATGCATCCTGATCCCACTGATCATCCTTGAGATGTTTCTACAACTTGATGGGAGTCCACCTGTGTTAAATGTAATTGAGTCGACATGATTTGGAAAGGCACACACCTGCCTATATAAGATCCCACAGTTGACTGACTGTGCTGTGCTGTACTGTATTGCACTGAGCTGTCCAAACTGGTGAACCCAACTGTGGTTGGTGAGTACTATGATTTCCCATTGTAGCCAATTCAATTGCAGAAATTCCGTTACTAATTTTTGGGAAATTCCGTCACCAATTTGGTAGTTTTAGTCACTTAATAATTTAAACAACATTTATATCAGTAAAAACATTAGTACTAATTGATAGGTCTACCTTTACTTGTTACTTATGTGACATTTTTTTTATCCTGCCTCCTAATCAGGGAGAAAAATGTGAAAATATCTTAAAGATACGGTATGTGGAGTTTTGGTAACGGAATTTCAAGGCACAAGGCAATGTTTCTTAAACTTACAGAAGGCAATTACAGTTTTCTACAAATTAATAATTGATATATTGGATTCATGTCTCCATCTCAACCAAAACTCGAGGTTAATGAAAAGGACTAAATCAAATCAAACTTTAAATGCCCTTTAAATAAAGTTTGATTTGATTTAGTCCTATTATTTAACTTCGTTTTTTGGTTGAGATGGAGACGTGAATCCTTGAAACCCTAGGACCTAGGACCTTGTCTAGTGTTAGGTGAATCCTGGGTTGAATAGAAACAATAGCTGTTGATGACTCTGCAAATGCTATATAGGCCTAAATAGTCTCATTGATTTATATAAGATTCATAAAGTATGGTTACATTTCATTTGCTCTGTTGAACTTGCTCTTTGATATGACTTCGATAGCAACAGTGAATCTATTTCATTTTTAAGAGGAGGATTCTCTAATAATTCTCACGATAGCACATTGACAAATATCTAAGAGAAGCAGGCCTGGTTCAGTTATAACCCTGGATCGGAGACCAAAGGAAAGCTGTAGATAGATACATTCTCAACCTACTGTTTTTTTCTGATAGTGGCTATAACATTGAAGATCTAACATTGTTTCAAAGATACAAATTCAACATATTTATACAAGGTTAGTTTATGTAGAAAATTGGTTACCGTGATGACATAATCCTGTGGTTGAAATGTCACCCTCAAACCAACAGTTCTCTCTCACGATTTTGCAAATCCAATGTATTTTAAAAATAGATTCTACGTCAAAATACATTGACAAATTATGTTGAAACCATGTTGATTCAACCAGTTTTTGCCCAGTGGGAACTACCCTTGTGACATCTCTTCCGTTGTTGCCAGAGTTACCTCGACTCCTATGAAAAGGACACTGTAAACACCACCTCATAAGATTGCCTGCTGCAGTTGTTTGAGAGATGCCCAGTTTGCAGCCGAACATGCAGCTCGAGAAGACCAGCAAGGGGGCCCTCATCAGCATCATGCAGACATGCCCTCACTGTGAGCATTCATATGAATGGAACTGTCAGTCACATGTGGGCAAATATCCGACCAGCAACCTTAGCCTGTCAGCGGCAACAGCTTTCACAGGCTCATCAGTTGTATAAAGAAGGTAGCCCACTATACAGAAGGTAGCCCACTTCATTACTTTGATATATTTGATAACCCAATTGTGAGAAATAATTGATGTAACCTGACATTATTTGTTGCTTATTTTCTACTTCTTAGATGCAGATAATGTCCAGGGCATAACGTGTGTGTGACCGACTGACCAGTGTCTTTGATGAGGGGCCAGGAGCTGATTAACACTGCTATGCCCATCAATGGGGCTCTGGCAAAGACCTTACCTCCAGCCTGACCTCTTGCCTTCTCACCAACGGTCATTGACGGGGAGAACAGAATTAGGTAGATTTAGTCTGACCTGTTCAAATTTCAACATAATATCAGTTTATGTATCAGATATCACCTATTCTAACTGCCATTGCTAATAACAGTGACCATGTGTTGTGGCAGCTGGCAGGGAGAGGTGAGGGGAAGTGGTGATTGAGGGGAGATATCTGTCAGTCTGTTGGCTCCACCCCCAGCCCTTACATTTTTATTTTTTGTACCTTTATTTTACTAGGCAAGTCAGTTAAGAACAAATTCTTATTTTCAATGACAGCCTAGGAGCAGTGGGTTAACTGCCTGTTCAGGGGCAGAATGACAGATTTGTACCTTGTCAGCATGGGGATTTGAACTTGCAACCTTCTGGTTACTAGTCCAACGCTCTAACCACTAGGCTTCCTGACTTCATGCCCCAACGAGGCAAGACTGGAACTCGTTAAGCCAGGGAGGGTTTGAGGATAAAAGGGGGAAGCAGCCTGCACAACAGGGCAGAGTAGGAGAGAACCAAGTGTGATATGAAGAGTGGGAGAAGAGAGCACACTATCTATGAGGTTACATGTTGTGACCTGGACTGTTGGACTAACCCCCTTGTGTACCGGATTGGCTGAGAACCCGAGTGTGAGGACTACCCCTGGGAAAAGGAAAGGACAAAGAGAACAAATTGTGGGCTGTGGTGATTGGTTAATTCCCCCTTCTTTCCCTGTGTACAAAAATCCCTAAAAAACTTCCCCTAAGTATTCTATTTGTGCTACTAGTGTCTCTTTTGTTATTAAACTTGGTGACGTGGAAACATGTATGGAGACAGCAGATGGAGACTTGCAAGATGATGTGATGAAGTCCAGACTGACAGACATCCTTGTTGCTGATGTCTCTGAATGGAGAGAGACCTGGCATTAACATTTTACTAGACACAACTTTTACTTACATTGTCTTTTTATTATTGAATGGTATCAGACAATATGGGGAGGGAGAAGCCCTGTTTGTTCTGCACCAAGATCAATTAACTCCTATTGTATACAGGACACCACACAGGAAGGTATGACCCCTCTGACATGTTTGCCAATGTAGGTCCATTACCACCAGACAAAATGCCGATAGGCACAGTATCTGTATCGGCCGGGAACGACAGTGAAAGGTGCACATTGTTATATTAGCAGAACACTGATTCTATGCTTTTATGTGAAGAGTTGTTTTATTTTACATGGACCTACATTTAAAATATCTACATAAATTCAGCACTTGGATTCTCATATTACTCTGTAGGCTACTGACCTATTTGAAGCTTCCACTGGCATCTCACCATAAATCTGCCTGTAGTTATTGAACTCAATCTGCAGGAATTGTTATGATTGCCTGGGGGGAAATGGCTGTGGGCAAGGTTCTGACAGATGGGTGTGTCTTGGTGGTGGCAAGGACACACACACACATCAAACCACACTCCCAAGTCAAATCCCGTTAGGCTTCGGTCATAGACTGCAGCAATGCTGGAGGAGCAAGCCAAATAACTATATTATACAGTTTAAGTGTGCAAAAGCACACTATTACTGGGCAACAGTCACGGGTATTTCCACTACCACTTCTACTAGCATTTCAGTAGCATTTTTACTGTTACTATATAGGCTACTATCCCACTACTATAAAGACAATCACTACTTCTACAATGCACTAGCCTACATTTAACACTAACAATTGTTACTTCTTCCACTACCGTACAAATACTTTTGAACAGCAAGTCACAAAATTTTTCCGTATAGCACCAACTCAACTTCCATTATACTTCCGTGTGATAGGTGGCAGTACCATTATTCTGTCAACTTTGCTTGCCAAACCCCAAAAAATAAAACATTTTAACAGAAGAGTGGCCAAGGTCAAGGAGCAAAGTGTTGTCACTGCGGTGGAGAACACGAGGCCTTGGAATGCCTGAGCAGGGTGATAAAAATGGAGGTCACCAGCAGCTCAGTCTGTCTCCTATGCGGAGGCAGTTAAAATGGTCTGAACGTCAGATGGTAGTAAATACTGGTAGAATTACACTGCAACATACACAGCAGCCTGCGTATCAACAGGACCCAGAAATTCTTCAGGTGAAGAAAGTGGACTGTTGCTTTCATAGCAATGGTGGTAAATGACACTGTGCACATTGAAAGGTTGATATCATTGTTTCTGCAGTTGAACTATTTCTGGGATTAAAAGACAGCTAACGTCTGAGGAGCTACATGGAGTACTTGTTCGTGCGGTCCCACCCTTTCAGGCCTCAACCTGAGCGGGTTTTTTAGATTTCGAATGACTGAAGGAGCTGGAATATATATATATTATTTATTTATTTTACATTATTTTGTAGTTTTTGTGGATTAATGTAAATGTTCTCTTCCCAGTGGAATTTGCTTTTCTTTTATGATTTTTTTCACCCCCGTCCAGTTGGTGGCGATAATACACTTTTTAGCATGTAGTTCGCCCTAAACCCCAAAGAAGAAGACATTACGTCACCGGGTGCAGAGTAACTTTGACTGCCAAGATGGCGGGGACAATGTTGAGGTCGCTTAGCAAACTTGGACGTCCTTCAACAAAATTGATTATAAATAGTAATTTGGTCAGCCCTGCTTGCACTGTCCTACAAAACAGGTGAGATTATCATGGTTCGATAGGCGCAATTATAGTTTAACCGATCAATAATGTCCAAGTAGGTCGTTTAGGGATCAAAAACGGTCACATAACAGCTAGCATTAGCTAGCTAACAAAAGGCACTGCTCATCTACAACACTGCTCATTTACAACACAGGCTTGTCGTTCACATACCTGACACGACACACATCACGCTTATGTTATGTCAGAAGGAACTGTTGTATAATTGCTGTAACATTAAACAGCTGTTAGTTGGCAACCTTGCTAACGTTAGTAACTAGGTTACTTGAATCGAATCAGGTGGATTTTGACAGCACTGCAGCACATCCGATTCATGGCCAGCGTGTCATCTTGCGAAAAAGCAGAGTGACGTTAACTTTACCTAGCAATTTCTTGCAATTCAAATGCATGTTTCTTACTTTTGTCTGAAAAAACGTGTACAATGAGTGGAATGTTAGCACAAAATAGGTCTGGAATCCAGGCTAGCTAGCCACCTTATTGTAGTTAACTAGGCTCAATAACACGTTTTACATAACGTGTTATGAGTGTTTACACAACCTGATGCCATTTACTGTATTCAGGTCAACAACACCGGTTGTACACCTCTCTCACATTCATATGAACCACTTCAGGGTCAAACATAACGTGTTAGACAGTAACTTGGAACAGTTCAGCCTACCCGATCCATTTGTGCCTTGACAAGTCGCTATGGACCATTACCAACAGTTCGATAATGCTTGATATTGAGGCCTGCTTTATACACAAAAACATTTCATTTGGTGAATCTCTGTTTAATCCTACCGTTTTACTTGTGTGAAATGGGATTAGTGACCAAATCGTCAGTCTGTCTTGGATGACCTAGAGCAGATTAATGCCCTACCCTGGACTCTAGTCTACTTATATTAGGAGTTTACTTGGCACATGTCAAATAAGGGGTGCTTATGTTTGTCCTGTTTCACACATGTATAAGTGTGTGTGGTGTGAAATGTTATTTTGTTTGTTTTTGCATATCCCACTCCCCCTGAGACACCCTCAGAGTGGGGTCATGGCCAGGGATCATGCATTTTTTGTTATTGCTCTGAGAAAGCATTAGTTTACCTCACAAAACTGTGTAGGTCAAACCAGTGGTTTTCAAACCTCCGTTTCACAATGTTGTTGTAGTCCTGAACTAGCTCACCTGATTCAGGTAGTCCAGGGCGCTTGAGGATTAGTTCAAAGACATGGAACAGCTGGGGTCCCAGAGGAGCGGTTTGAAACCACCTGGTTTAAACACTTGGTCAACAACATACACACACTGCCATAGTACCATTGATGCATCATGGTTGCTTGTTATTCTCTCTTTCCAGGCAGAAACAGTGGCAGCCAGATGTGGAGTGGACGGAGCACTATGCTGGGGCGGTGATGTACCCCAGCGCCATCACTGAGAAATGGGTCCCCCCACCATGGAATGGTACGCCCCACTGTTGTGTACTGTCTTCATCTATAGGCCTACTAGTTATTAATGATGTGCATGAGTAATTGAGTACTCAAATGTTATTCTGTTATATTACATCATGTTTTTTTACTATAAAATAGGAGTCTTGACTGTGATAAGGGCTCTGGAAATAAGGGTGTCTTTTCTGCAAAATGAACAAACAAGGCTATGCCATTGCACAGCCATAGGCTTCTACAAGCAAGCGCCACAGTCAGCTTACTTCCTTTTTGATTGTGTTCCACGATAAAATATAACCAGTTGATTTTACAGTTTCAACAAATGTATCTTAAATGGCACTTGTTTTTTTTATTGACTGAATATATGAGGCAACTTAGCAATTAGGATGTGTTATCTGTAATGGTTATGATAAATTAGGCACTTTTTCTCACTGTTGGCATGTAGATGAATGCGCACATTTTTTTCCCACTGCCGCCCTTGTTCTAAAAATAGCTTTTTTTAATTTGAGTACTCAAGGGTCAAATCCCTAGTTGTTATTTAGGCCCAAGTCCAAAGTTGTGTATAATGATTGAAATCTGTTAGTTCCATATGTGGGAGTTGCATTTTATTGCATGCTACTCCATCGAACCTGATTGGCCACAACGTGGTTGTCAGTGGTTTCTAAACTCATTCTGTGACTTTGACTTTATTATAGATTTAGATTCATTCCACATCATACTCTGTGACTTTATCATAGCCATTCTACATTCAGCTTTATCTAAACACTTATGCATGAATTCCGAACCAACTAGCCTGTCCAACCTCTTTCTTTTTTCTATGTTGAACCCTGAGAGACGAAATGCGTTGGTTTTACTTTAAACAAGAAAGTAGCTTTTCTTATAAACTTAAACTGCCAAATCTCCTCTCAATCCCTCTCTCAGATAAGGATGCTCCTATGGAGAAGGAGGTGTCTAACCTGACCATTAACTTTGGGCCCCAGCACCCCGCAGCCCATGGCGTGCTGCGTCTGGTGCTGGAGCTCAGCGGGGAGTCAGTGAAGAAGTGTGATCCCCACGTGGGCCTGCTGCACCGCGGCACAGAAAAACTCATTGAGTACAAGACCTACCTACAGGTACGTAGCACACCTAGAGACAGTAAGGTGTGTAGTAAGAAGACAAAAATCCTGGCAGAATAGTTCAGCCGTCAGCTAGGATAGCAAATTGCCTGAAAGTTACTAGCATAAGTGTCCTGACTAAGATGCTAATGTACAAGCTGGTGTTTAGGCTCTTCTACAACGGGCATGTTTTTGTTTGATGAAATGCATTGACCAGTCTTCCCATGTTTTGCTATAGGCGCTGCCTTACTTTGACAGGTTGGACTACGTGTCCATGATGTGTAACGAGCAGGCCTACTCTCTGGCCGTGGAGAAGCTGCTCAACATCCAGGCCCCACCCCGCGCACAGTGGATCAGAGGTAAGACTAGGTGCTACTAGACGACCTTGCCAGAAAGGACGAACTAACCAATACCTCAAACTGATGAGCAAACCAACTTGCATGAGCTTTTTTCCCCCCGAATTGTCGGTTCAGAGATAAAGGTACAGTTTGGGTTAACAAGTGAAATTTGAGATTAAGGTGGTGCACCTCTCTCCTTTACCAGCACAACAGTAACAAGCATGAGAATCATAACCTTCTTAGGTCATCTGGCCCCATTTACCCTTTCATACAAGGTCACTAGGGGGCAGTAGTTAGCTACATGGAGTTCAACAGTCAACATGGATATACAGTTGGAAGTTGGGTCATTAAAACTTGTTTTTCAGCCACTCTACAAATTTCTTGTTAACAAACTATAGTTTTGGCAAGTCTGTTAGGACATCTACTTTGTGCATGACACAAGACATTTTCCAACAATTGTTTACAGACAGATTATTTCACTTATAATTCACTATCACAATTCCAGTGGGTCAGAAGTTTACATACACTAAGTTGACTGTGCCTTTAAACAGCTTGGAAAATCCCAGAAAATGATGTCATGGCTTTGGAAGCTTCTGATAGGCTAATTGACATTATTTGAGTCAATTGGAGGTGTACCTAGGGATGTATTTCAAGGCCTACCTTCAAACTCAGTGCCTCTTTGCTTGACATGGGAAAATCAAAAGAAATCAGCCAAGACCTCAGAAAAAAAAAAAGTTGTAGACCTCCACAAGTCTGGTTCATCCTTGAGAGCAATTTCCAAACACCTGAAGGTACCACGTCAATCTGTACAAACAATAGTACGCAAGTATAAACACCATGGGGCCACGCAGCCGTCATACCGCCCAGGAAGGAGACGCATTCTGTCTCCTAGAGATTAACTTACTTTGGTGCGAAAAGTGCAAATCAATCCCAGAACAACAGCAAAGGACCTTGTGAAGATACTGGAGGAAACAGGTACAAAAGTATCTATAGCCACAGTAAAACGAGTCCTATATTGACATACTCTGAAAGGCTGCTCAGCAAGGAAGAAGCCACTGCACCAAAACCGCTGTAAAAAAAAGCCAGACTGCGGTTTGCAGCTGCACATGGGGACAAAGATTGTACTTTTTGGAGAAATGTCCTCTGGTCTGATGAAACAAAAATAGAAGCGTTTGAACATAATGACCATCATTATGTTTGGAAGAAAACGGGGGAGGTTTGCAAGCTGAAGAACACCATCCCAACCGTGAAGCACGGGGGTGGCAGCATCATGTTGTGGGGGTGCTTTGCTGCATCAGAGAATGGTGCACTTCACAAAATAGATGGCACCATGAGGAAGGAAAGTTGTGGATGTCTTGATGTTACTTCAATATATCAGTCAGGAAGTTAAAGCTTGGTCGCAAATGGGTCTTCCATATGGGGACAATGACCCAAAGCATACTTCCAAAGTTGTGGCAAAATGGCTTAAGGACAACAAAGTCAAGGTATTGGAGTCGCCATCACAAAGCCCTGACCTCAATTCAGAACTGAAAAGGCATGTGCAAGCGAGGAGGCCTACAAACCTGACTCAATTACATCAGCTCTGTCAGGAGGAATGGGCCAAAATTCACCCAACTTATTGTGGAAGGATACCTGAAACATTTGACCCAAGTTCAACAATTTAAAGACAATGCTACCAAATACTAATTGAGTGTATGTATACTTCTGACCCACTGGGAATGTGATGAAAGAAATAAAAGCTGAAATCATTCTCTCTATTATTCTGGCATTTCACATTCTTAAATTGAAGTGGTGATCCTAACTGACCTAAGACGGGACATTTTTACTCTGATTAAATTTCAGGAATTGTGAAATACTGAGTATAAATGTATTTGGCCAAGGTATATATAAACTTCTGACTTCAACTGTACAGAGGAACTGGGGCCTGTTACACAGTCTCCACACAGGCAGAAGATGGGCAACAGTGGTTAAGTAAGTAAGTATGACTTTTCAGGGTCTACTTCTGTTGTTTTGCAGTTCTTTTCGGAGAGCTGACTCGCATCCTGAACCACATCATGGCCATCACCACCCACGCCCTGGACATCGGAGCCATGACCCCCTTCTTCTGGATGTTCGAGGAGAGAGAGAAGGTGAGAATGGAAACAGAATTTAGGATCTGGGGCCGTATCAAGCTTAACAGAGTAGGAGTGATGATCTAGAATCAGGGTCCTGATCTTCCTTCCTTTTGCTGAAGTAGCAATTTTTGGAAGTCCTTTTTCTTATTGGTATATTAACTAATTTAATGTCACCAGGCAGGCCAAAACTCCATCTCGCCCAAACAGGACGAAATTTCAGGCAGTCTTTTCAATCGTCTCTTATACTAAAAGTGTATTATCATAATTTTCACAATTTCCCAGTATTATTCCAACCTCGGTGTGTAAATATATGTAAAACACTGGAAAACCATGTTTTTTTTGTTGTTGATAGCACTGGACCATTTCATGGTGTGTTGTCGTGTCTCTATCCTTCTCCTAGATGTTTGAGTTCTATGAGCGTGTCTCAGGGGCCAGGATGCATGCAGCCTACGTCAGACCTGGTGGAGTACACCAGGTGAGGGCTGCCTGGGAACTAAGTCTTATGGGGTTTCTCCTGGGTAGCGTTTCCCCTAGGTTCAGATCTAGGATCAGCATCCTCTCCCCAATCCTAACCTTCACCATTAGAAGGGGGGGATCGCTAAACTGACCCAAGATCAGTGTCTAGGGGCAACTTCACCCTACAGCTATGTATGCGATGGAATGGTCGCTATAAAGATTGTTATCTGCTTGTCCCAGGACATGCCACTGGGACTAATGGATGATATCTATGAGTGGTGCAAGAACTTCTCCATCAGAATAGACGAGGTGGAGGAGATGTTGACCAACAACCGTATCTGGAAGAACCGCACCGTGGACATCGGGGTTGTGTCTGCAGAGGACGCACTCAACTATGGCTTCAGGTGAGACGCACTCACTCACACACTCTCTCTCTCAAACTGTTGTGAAGCTAATGAAATATGTAAATCACCCCCTCTGCTTGTCTGTCAGTGGTGTGATGCTGAGGGGTTCAGGCATCAAGTGGGACCTGAGGAAGTCTCAGCCCTACGACAAGTATGACGAGGTGGAGTTTGACGTCCCCATCGGCAGCAAGGGAGACTGCTACGACAGGTGAGAAGGACGCCTTCTGTCCTCTCTGTCTGCCTCTCTCTCTCTTTTTTACTTAGTATTGCGTTTGTGTAGATGAGTTTTACCTTCATATTTGTTATTGATTGTTTTTGATTGAATCCTGTTTTGGAGTTGTTCTGTTTTGGAGTTGTTGGCGGCTGGTCTAGTGGTAGTGCTGCCACACACGGACCACATGACCCTGGAGGGCAGTGGTTAAACCCCCCCCCCCATGTTTACATCTTGTTTCCCCTCCTTCCTTCCTCTCCTCTTTGTCCTTGGTGTTGGTCAGGTACCTGTGCAGGGTGGAGGAGATGAGGCAGAGTCTCAGGATCATGATCGAGGCCCTCAACAAGATGCCAGCGGGAGAGATCAAAGTGGACGACGCCAAGGTGGCCCCGCCCAAGAGATCTGAGATGAAGGTGAGAGAATGACTGAATGTTTTTATTTGAGATCATTGAGGACAACGGGGTGCACGTTTTTTAGCCCTAGCGCTAAACACACCGGATTCAACTAATCAAACGGCTTGATGAGTTAATTAGTTGAATCAGGTGTCCGAGTGCACCTTTTTTAGGTGCTCGGGACCAGGATGGAGAAACACTGATTCAGGGCATTTAGATCATCCTCAATTTTTTCTGCCTTACCCTGTAGTTAAACACAAGCCCTTGTTACGGTGGAGTGTTTCACATTGAGTCTAAATAAGCATAAACATCAGTTGTAATGGTGGTTAATGTTCCCATGTTAGATGTCCATGGAGTCTCTGATCCATCACTTTAAGCTGTACACAGAGGGTTACCAGGTGCCCCCCGGATCCACATACACAGCTGTAGAAGCACCCAAGGTAAGCCCTCCCCTTTCCTCAGACCTACATGGATAGAAGGGCTTTGAGCCTCTGTTTTTTTTAAATTGAACCTCAAATACTTTGAGGATATTCTATATGTGCAATTTACTGCTTGTAATGGTGAGATTCTCCTCCAACTGATCTATTTTGTAGGTCATAAGAGGCCTTTAGATACAACACAATTCCAAAACATGTATTACATTGATTTGACAGACAGAGATATTCTGTAAATGTGCCAGATTTAGCTAGCTAGTTAATTTGAATCTGTAGTCACATCGATGGCCCTGAACAAACTTTATTTGACTCTATGCAAACTGGAAACCACATATCCTGAGGCTGCATTCATTGTAGCTGGGGATTTTAACAAGGCTAATCTGAAAACAAGACTCTAAATTCTATCAGCATATCGATTGTGCTACCAGGGCTGGTAAAACCCTGGATCATTGTTATTCTAACTTCCACGACGCATATAAGGCCCTCCCCCGCCCTCCTTTCGGAAAAGCTGACCACGACTCAATTTTGTTGCTTCCAGCCTACAGACAGAAACTAAAACAGGAAGCGCCCGCGCTCAGGTCTGTTCAACGCTGGTCCGACCAATCTGATTCCACGCTTCAAGACTGCTTCGATCACGTGGATTGGGATATGTTTCGCATTGCGTCCAACAACATTGACGAATACGCTGATTCTGTGAGCGAGTTCATTAGAAAGTGCATTGGCGATGTCATACCCATAGCAACTATTAAAACATTCCCAAACCAGAAACCGTGGATTGATGGCAGCATTCGCACAAAACTGAAAGCGCAAACCACTGCTTTTAACGAGGGCAAGGTGACCGGAAACATGACTGAATACAAACAGTGTAGCTTTCACCTCCGCAAGTCAAACAAGCTAAGCGTCAGTATAGAGACAAAGTAGAGTCGCAATTCAACGGCTCAGACACGAGGTATGTGGCAAGGTCTACAGTCAATCACGGATTACAAAAAGAAAACCAGGCCCGTTGCGGACCAGGATGCCTTGCTCCCAGACAGACTAAATAACTTCTTTGCTCGCTTTGAGGACAATACAGTGCCACTGACATGGCCCACTACCAAAATCTGCGGAGTCTACTTCACTGCAGCCGACATGAGTAAAACATTTAAACGTGTTAACCCTCGCAAGGCTGCAGGCCCAGACGGCATCCCCAGCCGCATCCTCAGAGCATGCGCAGACCAGCTGGCTGGTGTGTTGACGGACATATTCAATCAATCCTTATCCCAGTCTGCTGTCCCCTCATGCTTCAAGAGGGCCACCATTGTTCCTGTTCCCAAGAAAGCTAAGGTAACTGAGCTAAACGACTACCCCCCCCCCCGTAGCACTCGCTTCCGTCATCATGAAGTGCCTTGAAAGACTAGTCAAGGACCATATCACCTCCACCCTACCTGGCAGCCTAGACCCACTCCAATTTGCTTACCGCCCCAATAGGTCCACAGACTACGCAATCGCAACCACACTGCACGCTGCCCTAACCCATCTGGACAAGAGGAATACCTACGTGAGAATGCTGTTCATCGACTACAGCTCAGCATTTAACACCATAGTACCCTCCAAACTCATCATCAAGCTCGAGACCCTGGGTCTCGAGCACGCCCTGTGCAACTCGGTACTGGACTTCCTGACGGGCAGCCCCCAGGTGGTGAGGGTAGGTAAAAACATCTCCACCCCGCTGATCCTCAACACTGGGGCCCCACAAGGGTGCGTTCTGAGCCCTCTCCTGTACTCCCTGTTCACCCACGACTGCGTGGCCATGCACACCTCCAACTCAATCATCAAGTTTGCGGACGACACTACAGTGGTAGGCTTGATTACCAACAACGACGAGACGGCCTACAGGGAGGAGGTGAGGGCCCTCGGAGTGTGGTGTCAGGAAAATAACCTTGCACTCAACGTCAACAAAACAAAGGAGATGATCGTGGACTTCAGGAAACAGCAGAGGGAGCACCCCCCTATCCACATCGACGGGACAGAAGTGGAGAGGGTAGTAAGTTTTAAGTTCCTCGGCGTACACGTCACGGACAAACTGAATTGGTCCACCCACACAGACAGCGTTGTGAAGAAGGCGCAGCAGCGCCTCTTCAACCTCAGGAGGCTCAAGAAATTTGGCTTGTCACCAAAAGCACTCACAAACTTCTACAGATGCACAATCGAGAGCATCCTGTCGGGCTGTATCACCGCCTGGTACAGCAACTGCTCCGCCCACAACCGTAAGGCTCTCCAGAGGGTAGTGAGGTCTGCACAACGCATCACCGGGGGCAAACTACCTGCCTTCCAGGACACCTACACCACCCGATGTCACAGGAAGGCCATAAAGATCATCAAGGACAACAACCACCCGAGCCACTGCCTGTTCACTCCGCTATCATCCAGAAGGCGAGGTCAGTACAGGTGCATCCAAGCAGGGACCGGGAGACTGAAAAACAGCTTCTATCTCAAGGCCATCAGACTGTTAAACAGCCACCACTAACATTGAGTGGCTGCTGCCAACATCTGACTCAACTCCAGCCACTTTAATAATGGAAATTGATGTAAAAAATGTATCACTAGCCACTTTAAACAATGCCACTTAATATAATGTTTACATACCCTACATTACTCATCTCATATGTATATACTGTACTCTATACCATCTACTGCATCTTGCCATCTTTATGTAATACATGTATCACTAGCCACTTTAAACTATGCCACTTTTATGTTTACATACTGTACTCGATACCATCTACTGCATCTTGCCTATGCCGTTCTGTACCATCACTCATTCATTTATCTTTATGTACATATTCATCCCTTTACACTTGTGTGTATAAGGTAGCAATTGTGGAATTGTTAGATTACTTGTTGGTTACTACTGCATTGTCGGAACTAGAAGCACAAGCATTTCGCTACACTCTCATTAACATCTGCTAACCATGTGTATGTGAAAAATAAAATGTGATTTATATAGGTAGATTAAAGGTGCTGCTGTTGTGTAATGTGATCTCCTCTCCTGTCTCTTCCAGGGAGAGTCTGGTGTGAATGTGTTGGGTAGGAATATTAATGTGTAATATTGTGTTATTTTGCAGGGAGAGTTTGGTGTGTATCTGGTATCTGACGGCTCCAGCAGGCCCTACCGCTGCAAAATCAAAGCTCCAGGATTCGCTCACTTGGTACGGGGAGCTCATACAACCACAACACAGACAGAATTCACACCCTGAATTATTAAATGCAGTTATAAATTATTCAATGTGTAAAACAGCTTTTTCCTCAAGGCTACTTATAATTCATTAAGGACATTTATAAACCAGTATAATAGCATTTGTAAAAGAAAACAAACCCAACCCTGCCTTCCCCTCTCTGTCTGTGTTGTGACATGTTTGTTCTTGGGACATTAACACACCAGACCGTCCCACACTGTTTTGGTTTCTGTATCAAATCACTTTAAATCAAGTGCATTGCACAAACGTGTCGCAACACAGATTTTATAAGAAAAATATCTATGTATGATGCTTCTTTCGGTTTATAGTTGGTTTGGAGTTGGTTGGTTTGGAGTTGATTGATGGTTTTGATGTTTTTTTTCCCCCAGGCTGCCCTGGATATGATGGCTAAAGGACACATGCTGGCTGACGTAGTGGCCATTATTGGTAAGAAATGTTTCTACTGGGTCATATTCAGTAGGACACACTGTAGCAAAATGTTTTGTGACGGTTAACAAAAATCTGTGTTCTAATTGTATTAGTACCTCTGTTTCACAAAAGATTCTCCCTGCTGAACACGACCCTTATGTTATGAGTCAACCATTGATATCAGAATCCTTAGCAATGCAATTCATGTACACTGAACAAAAATATAAACGCAACATTTTCAAAGGTTTTACAAAGGAGTTACAGTTCATAAGGAAGTCAGTTAATTTTAAATACATTTGTTAGGTGCTAATCTTTGGATTTCACATGACTGGGAATACAGCTAGACATGTTGATCACAGATACCTTAAAAAGAAAAAGCTATTAGCGTGGATCAGAAAACCAGTCAGTATCTGGTTTGACCACAATTTGCCTCATCTCCTTAACGTAGAGTTGATCAGGCTGTTGATTGTGGCCTGTGGAATGTTGGCTCACTCTTCAATGGTTGTGCGAAGTTGCAGAATATTGGCGGGAACTGGAACACGTTGTCCTGGGCTTGCGTGGTTAGATGTGGTTTGTACATATGGAACATTTCTGGGATATTTTATTTCAGCTCATGAAACATGGGACCAACACTTTACATGTTGCATTTATATTTTTGTTCAGTGTAGTTCCTGTTCAATGTATGGTTGATTTTTTTATTTTATTGAATCTTCTTGTGACAGGCACCCAGGACATTGTGTTTGGCGAAGTTGACCGTTAAGTTAACACCTGACTGTTGAAAGATGACACCCATGGTTCCACTCTGAAGAGGATTTCTCAGCGCTGTCTTTACTACCTTGTTTGTCTCTCATTCACTGTACTGGGATTTTGACAGATGGGCCAACTCGTAATCATTGACGTATAATGCTGTAAACCTAATAAATATTTTATCTCTGATCGGTCAAATAGTGTCATTTCACTCAGTATCTTTTGTAGTTAAGAAACATACAGTAAGAACTTCAGGGAAGTCATAGCTCAATGTTATTTCCGTTTTCAAAACACCATGTTGCACAACCAACATGTGGTAAAGATAGAGTAAGTCGACAGAACCCGAAGCATTCTAGGTCTTTCAGTCTGTCCTTCCTCCAACGCTGTGTGCAGGCCCACAGACAGGGGAGTGGTCTGATCATAGAAAATGGACTGAGCTCGACCACAACTTCCCCCTGCTGCTCTACCCTGGCTTTCTTTGTAACACTGCGTCATCACCACACTTAACCAACCGACTCGTCAGCCCTGCTAAACCGATGTGCTGGTTACTGACTGAGCAGTCTGACGTCTGGTAAAAAGAGCTTGTTGCCGCTGCCTACTGTTGTGGTGTGTCCTGTTGTATCCTTGTTGCAGTGACAATGGGAGGCAGATTCCAGGTTCTTTCAGCTCTTCCTCTGTGGTTGAGCTTTGGCAGCGCTGGTGAGTCTGGAGTTTGATAAGTACAAACCTCTTGATGTTTGGTTGTTGACCTGTGCTAATGAAAGTGTTATTTTTTTGTGGGATTAACATGAGTTTAACTTTTTGATTAGTATAACTCCCAACTAAATTTGGTCTTCCACTGGAGGAAATATTTTAAAGTCAAGTCAATTATAAAGTATCATGGTGAGTCCCATGGTTGAGATCAGGGCTCATGTCCACAAAGCATTTCAAAGTAGTGCTGATCTAGGATCTGACCATATAATCTTATTATGATCTACAAGGCAAAACGGATCTTAGATCAGCACTCCTACACTGAGATGCTTTGTTGAAACGGGCCCAGATCTCAGGGAGTCCAGCAATTAACGTAGTTTGAGTTACAAATGCCGATACATCACGTTCAAATCTTTTTACTGAAGACTGACATAAGTCCGTCAGTGAAAATATTTGAATGTGATGTACTGGTATTTGGAACTCGTCGAATATTATTTGTCATATTATGAATAATCAACTATTTTGTTGATAGAAACCCTGTAGCGACACGTTTACAATAATTGTTGAAGTGGGCATCATAATTTCTCCTTCCTGAAAGAACAAAGTAAATCAGCTTTTCCTGTCTGTAAATGGTTTTGCTCATGACTGTTTTAACCTGGTTTTAGAAATAGATTTTTCATTATAACCAAACTTCATTTGGCGCAAAAAAAATATTGTATATTGGTGTAGTGTAGGTGATTCTGATATTCTCAATATAGAGGGCAAAACGATGTCAGTGGTAATTGGTATGATGAACTATTGGTGTGATGGACCGTGTGTAACAACTAAAAAAAGGGGGATAGGGCTCAATTCTTATTGTTTTGGAGCCCTTTCTGGGACCGCAGAAGCAAAGCAGTGGCCACATTGGTCCTCTAACATTAGATACTGAAGAAAGTGATGGCATTACTTTTTCACGGCACTGTATGCACTGACGAAACGTCAGCACCATCTGCATGGTCCACACACACACGTACACAGAAGCGTACACTATGTCTAAGCATCAGTGTAGTTGTACTGCACCTATATGCATGCATATACAGTACACATTTCAGTGTTCTCCATAGTGTTTTCTTGCACATAGCGTTCTCTATTTAAATCAACATATTTTCTGAGGTTCACAGATATGAGGTAGGGAAACCAAAAGAGATCATAGATAGATAAATCAACCACATCACCCTAGTCCCACCTCACACTTGCACACACACACACACACCAAACTGATAAAGATAAAATAATCACATTTTCAATTTAAACACTCAATTTGAAGATATGCCTATTTGTCAGAACAGAATGATATTAACCAAGATCATTTTTGACATGTTGTGGATAGGAGTAGGTAGGTACTGTACCAGCCAAACAGGTAAGGAAAGATGACTGAGATCTGCGCGACAGACCGATTACTGGTGGTCACTTGCGATAACTGATAGTCTGGTTGTTTTTACCAACCTTAGTTACATGCACTGTAAGTCGCTCTGAATAAGAGCATCTGCTAAATGACTAAATTGGTGGTCAAACCTCAGAGGACCATCCTGTAAATAGCAGTTCTTCTCCTCTGTCCTCAGCGGCCCTGGTTGAGCCTCAGATCTGCTACATCCTAGACGCCATCTTGTTTCTGTACGGTATCATCCTTACCGTGCTATACTGCAGGATCAAGGTACAGCTGCCTTCTACACTCTAGAAATTGTTTTATACCCTTTCCCCAGATACTGTATATGCCTCATCACAATTATATTGTGGAGATCTACAGACAGTTCATTGGACTTCATTGTATAGTTTCTGATCTGACATGCACTGTCAACTGTGGGACCTTATGTAGACAGGTGTTTCTTTCTGAATCATGTACAAACAGTTGAATTGGCCAAAAGTGGACTCCAATCAAGTTGTAGTGACACCTCAAGGATGATCAAAGGAAATTTGATACACCTGAACTCCATTTGGAGTGTCATAGCAAAGGACTGTGAATACTTATGTAAATGAGATTTCTGTATTTAATTTTCAATAAATTAGCTAAACAATTCTAAACAAGGTTTCACTGTCATTACGAGGTATTGTGTGTACAGTAGATGGGTGAGAGAAACAAAACTATTGATTCCATTTTGAATTCAGGCTGTAACAACAAAATGGAATAAGTCCAACGGTATGAATACCTTCTGAAGGCACTGTAGATCTGAAAGACATGGATAGGTATAAACACTGATCTAAAAAACAATGTTCTCTGCAGTATGACTATGGGTATATAAACTATGGTAGTAGCTCCACCTTGTCCTCTGGAAGGTTAGGTGAAATTTTCACCATATTGCTTATACTTATCCAACCCATCCAATCGTTTCAGATCTGCACAAATGCCTAGAACAGCTTGGGGTTGATTCAGTTTCATCTGTCTGTCTTACCTCTATCTTTCAACACTCAGTATTTCCCACAGATGGCTCCGGTGACTGGGACAGCAAAGCCAGTGGTGAGAAAGCCACAGTAACATGATCTACACTGTTAAACCCCATTAAACAAGCCCTTATGGCACCCAGATACATGAAAACGAGCCCCTGCAGTTGGCCGGGGATCAAATCAATGTAATGTGAGATATGCTCCAAACCATTTTCTAGTCCTGTACAACGCAGACAAACACAACTACAGCTTTACAGTCGGTTGGGGGCAGGGAGGGATTTCCTGACAAACATTAAACCTAATAGTTTATTTTTCACACACTTTCTACAACAACAAAAAATGCCACCACCTGTACTCACACACAAGCGCATCCTGTTTCAAGATGTTGCATGAATAGTGATTTAGTCATTTTCCTCAGTGTTTGTGTTTTGTAATGGTGTTTCTCTTTCACTCTTGACACAGAATGCAGAGGAGAGCATCTATACGGTGAGTTGGTGATGGTGATCTTAGTTGATGTGTGAAATTTCAATTGTAGGTCCTTGCTTAATTATATTTTTTCTCGCTCTCTCTATCTCTCTCTCAAATATCTCAGGGATTGACTCCTCATTCTGCAGACACCTACCAGACCATCGGTCAGAAGAAAGGATTGCACTAGTCGAGGATGAGTTGAAGAAAGAGAACGTTTGACTCTTTCCATGTGTTAAATCACTTTTGTCTTTCCAGGCATTTCCATTGCATCTTATGTATTTTATTTAACAGCTTTTGAGCGAAAATGTAACGGTTTTTAAAAACATTTATTTGCCATTCATATGTGAAAGCCTCCTTTGTATGTTGTGGCATGTGTCTCGAAAGAGAGAGAAACGTGAGAAGTGCAAAAGAGGGAAGAAGTTGAGCAGTGGGTAAAAATGTATTTACGATTGGTTTGACAGTAGCTAGGTTTGCATCAAATTTTCGACAGATTTTCATGTAAATATGATAAAATCTGCATAAAATAATATGCGCATTTTCCCACCAGATATGTTTGACTGACTTTATGAGGATACAATCCTGTGCGTGACGACGTAGTGCACGTAAAAATATATTTTACGGTTAAATTCCCATGTACCGAATGAAAAATACAATTTCTATCGCATTTTCAACTCTGCTGATAATTAGTCACAAAAACTGTTGCATTGAATAGCAAACGTACCCGAGTTGGTCTTGGCACATGCGCTCTAGCCAACACCTAGCAGATACAGTGCGGGTAGGCTACCTATTATGAGATTATTATGAATAAGAGCGATATTATTTGTATTGGTCAAACCTAATCATCGTTCGTTATCTCAATAAGACCCTCGATGGTAATTGTATAGGAGCAAGCAAGCCAACACCTTGTACATTCACCACCCTGTGAAGTTCATAATTTATTTAATCTGTAGCCAAATAAACTGCATGCTTTCCCGAGACGTAGTGGGAGACGTAGTGGGAGAACCACACAACATATAATTTCATGACCCACAAATTTACTTCGATATGATGGTTATTATATCAATATTTGCGCAGAAAACGTTTCCACCGCCATTTCTCACCGCCATAAAAGTATCCCACCATGTCGAACGAACAAACTGTCTTGTCAGTCAGTATAAGATTGTACAGAACACCCCCCCCCCCCCCCCCCCACACACACACACACATACACACATATCAGAGTCAAATACTTTCTATAGAACAAACTTCACGTCAGGCAACTGAAATTAATAATCAATGTATGTGTGTTATAATTAAACAGAGGAGGGAGTAAAATGTTGGCAAGGAATAAACATTTCAGAACAACTATGGCTGAATTATTATCCTTGCACTTTCAAAAATACTATTCGAATGAGACATGGGAGAGATGACGAATTTTGGCAAAGAGATGTATTTATAAACTAATACAAATCAGTAGCGGATTTAGGAACGGGCGGCATCTTGCAGGGGGCGCGGGCGCTGAAGGGGGGGTTCTCCCAGGGCGCCATACAAGCTAAAACCGCCATATACACTTGAAACAAATAGCCAAACCGAAAACTGAGTGAAGAGTTGAAATCTCAACTAGCAAGCAAGTCGCAGCAATGACGAACGCGATTCCGGCACAACACCGGCATTTCGTGTTTCCATAGCTAGGTCGTGACTTTTTTCATGCGTCAGGTAATTCATCTGCATGAAATGGTTGGATGTTTAACTTGTTTGTTCAGCCTATGTCTTCTTTGTATGATACTTATACTGAGTTTTTTTAGATCCAGCTCGAGAATGATGTTTTTGGTATTTTCAAAACGAACGTCTCATATATATATTTAACCTTTATTTAACTAGGCAAGTCAGTTAAGGACAGATTCTTATTTTCAATTACAGATTTGTATCTTGTCAGCTCGGGGATTATGAATTTGCAACCTTTCGGTTACTAGTCCAACGCTCTAACCACTAGGCTACCCTGCCGCCCCATATAGCTTCATTCACCGTTTTATCAAATCATGTACAGTTTTTAACTTGATATTGGTGTTCTGGGTCTATTGTTGGAATTTTCAAAGTTTCTATGGTGCTTTTATAATACATTCTGATAAAATATCAAACTGGTCTGTGGTAGGTTATTTTGATATTTTCTTTCACACAGTTGATGCATCTAGCTCACGCTATTTCAGATGCTGATTTCCGTTACACCGAAGCCATGGCAACTGATCCTGGCCCCGGCCACACACTGTCCGACTCACATCCTCTTTGTGGCCACTGCAAAGTTTCTGTCATGTGTGTGTGTGTCTGTGTGCGCGCGGTCTTGTGCGTTCTACCGCCCTAGGTGAGACAAATGTCTTTGCCAATACCCCTGCGAAACTAGAACAGTCACAAGCAAAATAACATTGAAAATAAGTCTAAAATATTTATTTTTCCAGACTTTGAAGTTAGGTTAATTTTAGGTTCCTAACGAAAGTTGAACATATGTATTTTCCGGACGTTTAAAATACGTATTTTCTGGATGTTGAAATCAGGTTCATTTTCGGTACTGAAAAAAACATGAAAAGACATCTTAATGAAGAGTAAAGTAGGGTACAATGCAGTACATTATACTGTACTGAACTATACTTGTCTTTACTGTACTCTGCTTTCATCTACTGTGCTGTCCAAACTTGTGAAACAGATGTCGATGATTGGTTCAGATTTGTCCCGGTTCATGGATGTTGAAATCGAGGCCGGTCTGGAATTGAAGGATACAAAACTTGAAACTACTGATTATCATAACAATTTAGCCTACTGGGTGAAACTCATAGACAGCAGTTGTGAGGAGCCTGGTTTTCCATTCCATACTGTCATTTTTTTTTTACCTGTCTTTTTTTAAGGATATCACGTTTTTTAACTTGCCATATTCACATCAAAGCGCATTTTTTTATTTGACTCGGAGCCATTTAGGTTAGGCTGTTTGATCAAAGAAACGTGCATTATGTCAAACGTGTCTCGTGACATTGTCTAATTTTCACATCCACTCCAGTCTGTAGGCTACAGAAAATGCCATATACTCTTTCTAACGTAGGCTATATGGTACATGGTTTATGTTAGACCATTATTTTTAACCGAAAGTTGGTTGAGCGCCACAGCTGGTCACCTCCAACAGCAACCTGGAGAGGCGCGCTCGGCTTGGACAAGCAAAATATTTATAAGTGGGCACTGCTTATCACGGGCGGCATCAGCGCTCACCTAAATAGCTCACATGCCACTGTGTAAGATACATTAAAATGATTTGGGGGCAGAATTATGCAAGGCATTATCTGTTGTTGGAGGTACGCCTTGGTCAGTTTAGCTCGGAAAATGCCGCCATCGTCAATCTGCAGTTGTATGCGGTCGCTTGACCAGAGCCTCTAGACAACGTTTCGCTCCAATGCTTAGCTTCGTTGGAAATTTGCAGAGCTCAACGTTTTCTCCAGCTCAGTTAGCAGGGTTCTCGCTGCTTACCTTAATTGAGAGCACCTTGACTGCCTGCGTCCGTGCTTGGTAAGGAAACTGCTTGGAATCTGACCATAAGGTGCTACAGAGGGTAGTGCATATAGACCAGCTCCATGCAACCCAGGACCTCTTGTTTTAAATATACTTAAGTATCAAAAGTTAATGGAATTGCTAAAATGAAAAGCACCATCAATGTTTTATTGAGGATAGCCAGGGGCACACTACAACACTCAGACATAATTTACGAACAAAGCATTTGTGTTTAGTGAGTCTGCCAGATCAGGGGCAGTAAGGAAGACCAGGGATGTTCTCCTGATAAGTGTGTAAATTGGATAATTGTCCCTGTAGGTAACTAGTAGGTAACTAGTAGGTCCCTGCAGGTAACTAGTACTTTGGGTGTCAGGGAAAATGTATGGAGTAAAAAGTACATTATTTTCTTTAGGAATGTAGTGAAGTAAAAGTTGGCAAAAATACTAAAGTACAGATACTCCAAAAAACTACTTAAGTTGTGCTTTAAATATTTTTTACTTAAGTACTTTACTACATCACTGTGCACCCCAAGCAGTACAGGAGCGCCAAGTCTGGGACCAAAAGGCTCCTGGACAGCTTCAACCCCCAAGCCATAAGGCTGTTGAATAGTTACATGGCTACCTGGACTATTTGCATTGACCCCCTTTTTTATGCACAGACCCTCTTGCAGCAGCTCTATGCACACAACACACACACGCTCACACACACACACACACTCACACACAACACACACACGCTCACACACAACACACACACGCTCACACACAACACACACACGCTCACACACAACACACACACACGCTCACACACAACACACACACACACGCTCACACACAACACACACACACAACACACACACACACAAAACACACACACACACAACACACAGCACACACAAAACACACACACGCTCACACACACACACACACACACTCACGCTCACACACACACACTCACACATACACGCTCACACACACACACTCACACATACACGCTCACACACACACACGCTCTCACACACACATCCTCACTCACACACACGCTCACACACACACACAACACACGCTCACACACATACGCTCACACATACACGCTCACCTACACACACGCTCACACACACACATACACGCTCACACACATACACACTCACACACACACACACTCACACACACAAACGCTCACACACACGCACACACACACGCTCACACACACACATACACGCTCACACACAACACGCTCACACACACACACTCACACACACACATACACGCTCACACACACACATACACGCTCACACACGCTCACTCACACTCACACACACATACACACTCACACTCACACATAGACACATTTTCACAATCTTCACATATGCTGCTACTTTGTTTATTATCTATCCTGATTGCCTAGTTACTTTTACCCCTACCTACATGTACGTATTATCTCAACTACCTTGTACTCCTTCACATTGACTCTGTACCGGTACTCCTCCTCCTCGTTATTGTAATTTTATGGTTACCTTTTCCTTTAAAAAAATGTTTTTGCAAATGTTTTGTACTTTTTGACATTGTTGGGAATGGGCTCGTAAAGTAAGCATTTCCCGGTAAAGTCTACACCTGTTGGAGGAGTTAAGATGGAGTGTTACCTTATTAAAATACAAAAGCGGTAGTCGTGTCACAGGCTCTCTTTCCGTTTGCCCTGAAAACCGGAACATCCGGTTGTTGGCCTGAGGATTCGGCAGAGGCTAAGGGCTAAGCCAGCATTTCCTAAACTCGTTCCTGGGGACCCCAAAGGGTGCACATTTAGTTTTTATGCCCAAGCACTACACAGCTAATTCAAATAATCAAAGCTTGATGATTAGTTCATTATTTGAATCATCTGTGTAGTGCTATGGCAAAAACCAAAAAGTGCGTGGTCCCCAGGACCCGGTTTGAGAAACGCTGGGCTAAGCCTAACGCAATGTCTGATATAGTTGACATGTAATGCTGAGTGTATACCACAGGATGGCGACGATGCTGTAACAGCTACATGGCCACTGTCAATGGAAAGGAGGAAACGGTGAAGAGGGAGTATGTAAAGGGTAGTCCATTTTCCCTACTGAAAATGCCTGAGGGCTCCTAACTGTTTTAGAGGTTGACATCCTTCTTGAACCCCTTCAGTAGAGATGTCATTCTGCCGGAGCTAAAATGGGAAACATTTCCCTTACCTTTCAACTATTTTTCATCCACAGCTCCTGAAATGACCCCACTTATGTAGATGTCAAGCAAATAAAACTATAAACATTTTTCTGGTGCCTAAAGGGATAGATGGAGATCATGGTATATTGTAGATAGGATACATCTAGATCATGGTATATTGTAGATAGGATACACCTAGATCATGGTATATTGTAGATAGGATACACCTAGATCATGGTACATTGTAGATAGGATACACCTAGATCATGGTACATTGTAGATAGGATACACCTAGATCATGGTACATTGTAGATAGGATACAGCTAGATCATGGTACATTGTAGATAGGATACACCTAGATCATGGTACATTGTAGATAGGATACACCTAGATCATGGTACATTGTGGATAGGATACACCTAGATCATGGTACATTGTAGATAGGATACACCTAGATCATGGTACATTGTAGATAGGATACAGCTAGATCATGGTACATTGTAGATAGGATACACCTAGATCATGGTACATTGTAGATAGGATACAGCTAGATCATGGTACATTGTAGATAGGATACAGCTAGATCATGGTACATTGTAGATAGGATACACCTAGATCATGGTACACCTAGATCATGGTACATTGTAGATAGGATACAGCTAGATCATGGTACATTGTAGATAGGATACAGCTAGATCATGGTATATTGTAGATAGGATACAGCTAGATCATGGTACATTGTAGATAGGATACACCTAGATCATGGTACATTGTAGATAGGATACACCTAGATCATGGTACATTGTAGATAGGATACAGCTAGATTGTGGTACATTGTAGATAGGATACAGCTAGATCGTGGTACATTGTAGATAGGATACAGCTAGATCGTGGTACATTGTAGATAGGATACAGCTAGATCATGGTACATTGTAGATAGGATACACCTAGATCATGGTACATTGTAGCTAGGATACACCTAGATCATGGTACATTGTAGATAGGATACAGCTAGATCATGGTACATTGTAGATAGGATACGCCTAGATCATGGTACATTGTAGATAGGATACGCCTAGATCATGGTATATTGTAGATAGGATACAGCTAGATCATGGTACATTGTAGATAGGATACAGCTAGATCATGGTACATTGTAGATAGGATACACCTAGATCATGGTATATTGTAGATAGGATACACCTAGATCATGGTATATTGTAGATAGGATACACCTAGATCATGGTATATTGTAGATAGGATACACCTAGATCATGGTACATTGTATATAGGATACACCTAGATCATGGTACATTGTAGATAGGATACACCTAGATCATGGTACATTGTAGATAGGATACACCTAGATCATGGTACATTGTAGATAGGATACAGCTAGATCATGGTACATTGTAGATAGGATACGCCTAGATCATGGTCTATTGTAGATAGGATACAGCTAGATCATGGTACATTGTAGATAGGATACAGCTAGATCATGGTACATTGTAGATAGGATACAGCTAGATCATGGTACATTGTAGATAGGATACACCTAGATCATGGTATATTGTAGATAGGATACACCTAGATCATGGTATATTGTAGATAGGATACAGCTAGATCATGGTACATTGTAGATAGGATACAGCTAGATCATGGTACATTGTAGATAGGATACAGCTAGATCATGGTACATTGTAGATAGGATACAGCTAGATCATGGTACATTGTAGATAGGATACGCCTAGATCATGGTATATTGTAGAAAGGATACAGCTAGATCATGGTACATTGTAGATAGGATACACCTAGATCATGGTACATTGTAGATAGGATACAGCTATCTTGGAAGGTTTTTTTTTCTTCCATGTACAGGTATGAAAAGAACAGTTTGTTGCTTTAACTAAACTGGAAAGGTGACTTCCCAGGTGTGTGTGTGTGTGTCAGAGAGAGAGAGAGAGCGCTTGCAACAGGTGTATCCGAGAAAACAGGTAGGCTGAACCACTCCTACTTTTGTGAAGTCAGAATATGGTGTGAAAGAAACAACATACGCTGTTTATTTCATTAGCCTTCGATTATTATTTTGCCAAAACGCAAAAAGGAAAAGGCAACAAGTTTCGCACAGAGAGCAACTTTCCAAAGGATTTATTGGAGTAAGATGGACCAACCGCAGCATACGACATATTATTGAAATATAAACTTTGGCTATACCTAAGATCTATACTGTTTTTACACTTCTTTACACTTGTCTTCAATTTGGAATTGGATGAAAGAAAGTTGACTGTCTGAGGTGGAGCGGGACTTCTTGGACCAATGTCCTGACTGATTCCAGCATTGTAATAGACCACAGACCTTTAGCCGTATTCAGGACTATCAAGGAGCAGTCGGGCGGACCACTCCACCGAACCGGGGAGAATGACATCACTCCTGGGCCGACTGACACCGCTGCTGTGGATCCTTGGGAGTTTCAGTAAGTCATTTATTAATGGTTTAATGTTTAGACCATGAGCAATAGTAACACTCTAATATGACTAAGTAAGGCAATATAATTTGCTAAGAAAGTTTCACATAATAATGACAAATATATTGAAAGTTAACTTAAGCTCTGCGTTTTTATTTTGGTTTACCTGTTGCCCTATTTATTTTAGTAATTTACCTACCAAGTAGTTTTTTAAATATAATTATAAAAGTAGGCTACTGCCAACTTTGGTTCTTGTCCAGCTTCTTGGGTTCGTCTTTTCTGGATTAGATGAACAACACTTGAGGAGTTGTCTGATATTTCTGGAAAAACAGGTTGCGGTTAATCAATTTCCCTCCCTCATGTTTACTATTCAGTCTGACTCCTTTCCTTTTCTCTCTCTCTCCCCCCCCCCCTCCCCCCATCACACACACACACACACACGCACACACAAGTATGTCTGTATGGGGATCAGAGAAGGATTGCGGCCGGCGTCTATCGTTCTCTACTGTATTTATAGATGCGGATGTATAATGACTGTTATGCATTAAGAATACAGAGACATTGTTTGTGTGAGGCAGAGGCTGAGACATAGAGAGAGGCCGACTGTGTGTGTGTGTGTGTGTGTCCAATGTGACAATGTGTATCTATTCATGCACAGAGAGGATGAGAGGCAGTCAGATGGCAATCAGGACTTCATTCCTTGAGGATCAACAATGTTGTGACTTGGCAGAACAGTGTGACATTATAGATGATGTAGCATTACTGGTTATGTCTACATCAAATAGGTTAGTGAGTTTACAGTTCTACCTGAAAACCCACAGGTTGTGCGTGCATGCGTACGCACGTGTGTGTGTGTATATATATATGTACACTCAGCAAAAAAATAAACGTCCATATTTCAGGACCCTGTCTTTCAAAGATAATTTGTGAAAATCAAACTAACTTCACAGATCTAAACTGTAAAGGGTTTAAAAACTGTTTCTCGTGCTTGTTCAATGAACCATAAACAATTAATGAACACGCACCTATGGAACGGTCGTTAAAACACTAACAGCTTACAGACGGTAGGCAATTAAGGTCACAGTTATGAAAACTTAGGACACTAAAGAGGCCTTTCTACTGACTCTGAAAAACACCAAAAGAAAGATGCCCAGGGTCCCTGCTCATCTGCATGCACGTGCCTTAGGCATGCTGCAAGAAGGCATGAGGACTGCAGATGTGGCTAGGGCAATAAATTGCAATGCTCATACTGTGAGACGTCTAAGACAGCAAGAACACACAATCCCTCCATCAGTGCTCAGACTGTCCGCAATAGGCTGAGCGAGGCTGGACTGAGGGCTTGTAGACCTGTTGTAAGGCAGGTCCTCACCAGACATCTCCGGCAACAACATCGCCTATGGGCACAAACCCACCGTCGCTGGACCAGACAGGACTGGCAAAAAGTGCTCTTCACTGACGAGTCGTGGTTTTGTCTCACCAGGGGTGATGGTCGGATTCGCATTTATCGTCGAAGGAATAAGCGTTACACCGAGGCCTGTACTCTGGAGTGGGATCCATTTGGAGGTGGAGGGTGTGTCACAGCATCATCGGACTGAGCTTGTTGTCATTGCAGGCAATCTCAACGCTGTGCGTTACAGGGAAGTACCCTTCCTGCAGGGTCATCCTGACATGACCCTCCAGCATGACAATGCCACCAGCCATACAGCTCTTTCAGTGTTCTACCATGGCCAGCGAAGAGCCTGGATCTCAATCCCATTGAGCATGCCTGGGACCCGTTGGATCGGAGGGTGAGGACTAGGCCCCCCCCAGAAATGTCCGGGAACTTGCAGGTGCCTAGGTTGAAGAGTGAAGTTACATCACACAGCAAGAACTGGCAAATCTGGTGCAGTCCATGAGAAGATGCACTGCAGTACTTATTGCAGCTGGTGGCCACACCAGATACTAGACTGTTACTTTTGATTTTGACCCCCCCTTTGTTCAGGGACACATTATTCCATTTCTGTTAGTCACATGTCTGTGGAACTTGTTCAGTTTATGTCTCATCACTTGTTATGTTCATACAAATATTTACACATGTTAAGTTTGCTGAAAATAAACGCAGTTGACAGTGAGAGGACGATTCTTTTTTTTCTGAGTTTATATGCGTGTATATGCATGTGTGTGTGTGTACACGCATACGTGTGTGTGTACACGCATACGTGTGTGTGTACACGCATACGTGTGTGTGTGTTTCTCTGGACACTAAAGGGTTCACTATGAATTGGTATGGACAGTTAACTAGTGCAACAAGTCAAGCAACATGTCTTCTCATCTAATCACTTGCTTTCATACACCTGTTTCTCTCCGTCCTCCCTCTGACTGCCTCCTTTTCTTTGTGGTGCTCTCTTAAATTCCTCCCCCCCCCCCCATCTCTATCTTCTTTGCAAACAAACTTTCCACATCTCTCTGTTCTCTACACCTCTTCTCTTCTCATACTTTATGTCGTTCATCCCCTAAAGTATACGGAAGGATACTGAGAAGAGGGTCAGGGTACTAATCCTCAGTCATGGTTCAGTGCACAGTCTCCCTAATGTCTTTCAACCTCTCATTCTCTCTCTCTCAACCTCAATCCCTCTCAATCTCTATCTCTGCTCTCCCCCCCTCTCTCTCTCAACCTCAATCCTTCTGCTCCCCCCCCCCCTCTCTCTCAACCTCTATCTCTGCTCTCCCCCCTCTCTCTCTCTCAACCTCTATCTCTCTGCTCTTTCTCCCCCCCTCTCTCAACGTCTATCTCTGCTCTTTCTCCCCCCCCTCTCTCAATCTCTCTCTGTTCTTTCTCCCACCTCTCTCACACCCTCTCTTTCTCTTAACCTCTATCTTTCTGCTCTCTCTCTATACTCTACACTGTGACATTGTATTTCGCTATATTGTAGTTGTCTTTATTTAGTGTTTTCTATAATGATGTTTAAGATGCCACACACATTTACCCCAAGTGGACAATAAAGTCATCAATTAAGTTTCTCTCTCTCCCCCCCTTCTTCCTCCCTTTCTCCTCCTTCCCACCCTTCCTCTTTCTTCCCCAGTTGCTGTGGTGCAAGGGGACTTTGAGGAACAATCTCCCGTGCAGTCCTTGACCGAGATTGAGACCCGGCTGCCCTGCCGGTTCAAGGTGGAAGTGGGCCAGGTGGTGGTTCAGGTCTGAAGCATAATTCACGACAGTACCCATAAAACCAGATATGTTGTACAGAGCATTATCTTAGAAAAGTTGTCCCTAACATGATGTTGTCTCGCCTCTCCTTGTCACAGGTCACATGGACCAAGGAGAGAGCAGATGGTACCAAGGACCAGATCATCACTGTACACCACACTGCCGGACAAACAGGTAGGACACGTATACAGTAGGTGTTACAGTAGTCACAACCATCCTTCTCTTTATATTATTGTAGCGAACGCCGTGGCCGGAAAGCGAACCCGGGTCGCTGGTTGAAAGGGAAACACCTGTACGCATTGGGCCAATAGGGTTAACCCATTTGGTGGGAATGGTAACCTGGCTCACATAGCGAGGACACTACAATACATTGGTAGTTCACCCTCTTTGCTAACACTCAAAGCCCCAGAAGTTGAATTGAAAGTAGATGACAAAATTACACCTGCACTTTTAACCTGGCTACTTCTCCATCTCTCTCTTTTTGCCTCCCCCATATCTCACTTCCCCTCTCCATCTCTCTCCTCCTCCCCCCTCTCTATCTCTCTCCTCCTCCCCCCTCTCTCAGAGTTTGGTCAGTACTCGGGGCGTGTGCGGTTCGGCAGCAGTGAGCCCACAGTGGACTCGTCTCTGATCATCATGAACACTGTGGAGTCAGATGAGGGCAGGTACAACTGTCACATCAGCACCTTCCCCTCGGGGAACTTTGAACAACAGCTGTCACTCACCGTGTGGGGTAAGTTCCTCCCCTTCCTTCCCCTTACTCATTGTGTCACTTTTTGATTTACAGAATATAATGTCCTTTTATGGCCAATATCTTTTAATGGAAAGAGTAATTGCTGATTGGTGGGATGATGATGATAATTAGGATGATGATGAGGATGATGTTGTTGATGATGATGGGAATAGGTGTCAGTTGTAGTATTACTAGCTAAAACATTAGCTTCAGTTATGGTAATAATATTCATATAAGCCACAAGATCAGTAAACGATTAAGAACTGTTCTTGTGACAGTCAGTGTATCTAGCTGTCTAAGGTTTTTAGGATCAAGTTTCCTCAAAGAGCTGATCTAGGTTTTTTAAAACACCTATCTAATGGAGAAGATTAGATCTCAGCTTGGATCATGTCAAAGCTGATCCTATTGCAGTGCTTGGTGATTACCACCCCCTGAAACATCATGTCACTGATCTAGGAACAGCTTAACCTCCAACTAACAACTAAGACCAGTTCTAAGATTAGTCCTAAAGTCACCTCCACAAACACTAAGACCAGTGATTAGTTGCTTCCTGTCCCTAAAGAAAGTCTGACAAGTGACCGTTCTTGACATTTAACCCTTGACCCCCACAGCCACGCCCATCTCCTCCCTGGACCCTGTGATTCTTGTCGAGGGCCAGTCCTTTCGATTGGCTGCCTCCTGCCGCTCCGTGGCCCGCCCCCCACCCATCCTTAACTGGGACACAGACCTGACGGGCCTGTCACAGAATAGGAGTTCGGTGGGCGGGTCAGTCTCCACCCACTTCTCCCTGCACCCCCTGAGGAGTATGAACGGGATGAGGCTGGACTGTCTGGTGAGGCACCGTGCTCTGAAGGAACCCCGCAGGATCACCAACAACCTGGTGGTGCACTGTGAGTTCAGACTCCACGATAGCTACGATTCTAGATACTTTATGCACATTGAGTTTGGTCGCCAATTATTTATTAAACCAGCTAACAAGTCATATATGTTTTATGCTTGACCTCTGACCTCTTATGCTTCATTCCAAAGTGCTTTTTGCTTTTTTATTTAGACAGATTAGAAAAAAGGGGGGGCTAGATTAGGAGGACACAAAGTGGGAAAGGTGGAGACAGGGATCAAACCCGGGTCTTGGTGTACCTAGACCACCAGAACATGTGGACTTTGAGTCCATAAAAAGGGTGTTTACCAGGGTCAGAGCTTGTGAGGCATAGCCAGGGACCCCTCCTGTGTGTAAAATCTTACTCAGTATGGGCAATCACTACCTGATTTCCCAAGTCAGAGTATATTGCTTTTTACTATAATTAACCAATGATTAAGGAAGTTGTATCTACCATGATGAACACAAACTTGGATAAGGCTAAAGAAACTCGTACCAGCAGTTACAAGACAAATAGCTACACAACATGACCAAAAGTATGTGGACACCTGCTTGTCAAACAACTCATTCCAAAATCAAGGGCATTAATATGGAGTTCGTCCCCCCCTTTGCTGCTATGACAGCCTCCACTCTTCTGGGAAGGCTTTCCACTAGATGTTGGAACATTGCTGCGGGGACTTGCTTCCATTCAGCCACAAGAGCATTAGTGCGGTCAGGCACTGATGTTGGGCGATTAGGCCTGGCTCACAGTCGGCGTTCCAATTCATCCCAAAGGTGATCGATGGGGTTGAGGCCAAGGCTCTGTGCAGGCCAATCAAGGTCTTCCACACCGATCTAGACAAACCATTTCTGAATGGACCTCGCTTTGTGCACTGGGGAATTGTCATACTGAAACAGGAAAGGGCCTTCACCAAGCTGTTGCCACAAAGTTAGAAGCATAGACTCGTCTAGAAAGTCATTGTATGCTGTAGTGTTAAGATCTCCCTTCACTGGAACTAAGGGGCCTAGCCCGAACCATGAAAAACAGCCCCAGACCATTATTCCACCTCCACCAAACGTAACAGTTGGCACTATGCATTGGGGCAGGTAGCGTTCTCCTGGCATCTGCCAAACCCAGATTTGTCCATATGACTGCCAGATGGTGAAGCGTGATTCATCACTCCAGACAACACGTTTCCACTGCTCCAGAGTCCAATGGCAGCAAGCTTTACACCACTCCAGCCGACGCTTGGCATTGGGCATGGTGATCTTGGGTTTGTGTGCGGCTGCTCGGCCATGGAAACCCATTACGTGACGCTCTCGATAGTCAGTTATTGTGTTGATGTTGCGTCCAGAGGCAGTTTGGAGCTCGGTAGTGAGTATTGCAACCGAGGACAGACGATTTTTACACGCTACGTGCTTCAGCACTCGGCGGTCCCGTTCTGTGAGCTTGTCGGGCCTACCACTTCGCGGCTGAGCCGTTGTTGCTCCAAGAAATGTCCACTTCACAATAACAGTACTTACAGTTGACCGGAGCAGCTCTAGCAGGGCAGAAATGAGACAAACTGACTTGTTGAAAAGGTGGCATCCTATGACAGTGCCACGTTGAAAGTCACTGAGCTCTTCAGTAAGGCCATTCTACTGCCAATGTTGGTCTATGTAGATTGCATGGCTGTGTGCTCGGTTTTATACACCTGTCAGCAACGGGTGTGGCTGAAATACCCGAATCCACTAATTTGAAGGGGTGTCCACATACTTTAGTGTATATATAGTGTACAGTGCATTCAAAGTATTCAGACCCTTGACCTTTTCCACATTTTGTTACGTCACAGCCTCATTCTTACATGGATTAAACTGCATTTTCCCCTCATCAATCTACACACAATACTCTATAATGACCAAGCAAAAACATGTTTTTACTTATTTACATAAGTATTCAGACCCCTTGCTATGAGACTTAAAATTGAGCTCAGGTGCCAAATGTTTCCATTGATCATCCTTGAGATGTTTCTATAACTTGATTGTAGTCCACCTGTGGTAAATTTCAATTGATTGGACATGATTTGGAAAGGCACACACCTGTCTATATAAGGTCCCACAGTTGACAGTGAATGTCCGAGCAAAAACCAAGCCATGAGGTCAAAGGAATTGTCCGTATAGCTCCAAGACAGGATTGTGTCGAGGCACATATCTGGGGAACGGTAACGTTCAATGTCTGCAGTATTAAAGGTCCCCAAGAACGCAGTGGCCTCAGGTGACCAGCACTGACAGAGCTCCAGATTTCCTCTGTGGAGATGGGAGAACCTTCCAGAAGGACAACCATCTCTGCAGCACTCAACCAATCAAGCCTTTAAAAGGCACATGACAGCCCACTTGGAGTTTGCCAAAAGGCACCTAAAGACTCTCAGACCATGAGAAACAAGATTCTCTGGTCTTATGAAACCAAGATTGAACTCTTTGCCAAGCTTTACATCTGGAGGAAACCTTGCACCATCCCTACCGTGAAGCTTGGTGGTGGCAGCATCATACTGTGGGGATGTTTTTCAGCGGCAGGGACTGGGAGACTAGTCAGGATCGAGGGGAAAAATTAACGGCGCAAAGTATAGAGAGATCCTTGATGAAAACCTGCTCCAGAGCGCTCAGACCCTTCCAACAGGACAATGACCCTAAGCACACAGACAATACAGGAGCGGCCTTGGGACAAGTCTCTGAATGTACTTGAGTGGCCCAGCCAGAGCCCGGACTTGAACATCTGGAAAGACCTGAAAATAGCTGTGCAGCAACACTCCCCATCCAACCTGAAAGATCTTGAGAGGATATGCAGAGAAGAATGGGAGAAACTCCCCAAATACAGGTGTGACAAACTTGTAGCGTCATACCCAAGAAGACTCAAGACTGTAATCACTGCCAAAGGTGCATCAACAAAGTACTGAGTAAAGGGTCTAATTACGTATGTAAATGTGATATTTCAGTTTAAAAAATGTTATAAATTAGCAAACATTTCTCAAACCTCTTTTTGCTTTGTCATTATGGTGTATTGTGTGTAGATTGTTGAGGGAAAATAACGATTTAATAAATTTTTGAATAAGGCTATAACGTAACAAGGGGTCTGAGTACTTTGAATGCACTGTATATAGCATAACCATGCCGTAAATATTATGCATGTACACATTTTTTATTTTATTTTTATTTCACCTTTATTTAACCAGGTAGGCTAGTTGAGAACAAGTTCTCATTTACAACTGCGACCTGGCCAAGATAAAGCATAGCAGTGTGAACAGACAACACAGAGTTACACATGGAGTAAACAATTAACAAGTAAATAACACAGTAGGAAAAAAAGAAAAAAAAGAGCGTCTATATACAATGTGTGCAAAAGGCATTCGGAGGTAGGCGAATAATTACAATTTTGCAGATTAACACTGGAGTGATAAATGATCAGATGGTCATGTACAGGTAGAGATATTGGTGTGCAAAAGAGCAGAAAAGTAAATAAATATAAACAGTATGGGGATGAGGTAGGTAAATTGGGTGGGCTATTTACCAATAGACTATGTACAGCTGCAGCGATCGGTTAGCTGCTCAGATAGCAGATGTTTGAAGTTGGTGAGGGAGATAAAAGTCTCCAACTTCAGCGATTTTTGCAATTCGTTCCAGTCACAGGCAGCAGAGAACTGGAACGAAAGGCGGCCAAATGAGGTGTTGGCTTTAGGGATGATCAGTGAGATACACCTGCTGGAGCGCGTGCTACGGGTGGGTGTTGCCATCGTGACCAGTGAACTGAGATAAGGCGGCGCTTTACCTAGCATGGACTTGTAGATGACCTGGAGCCAGTGGGTCTGGCGACGAATATGTAGCGAGGGCCAGCCGACTAGAGCATACAGGTCGCAGTGGTGGGTGGTATAAGGTGCTTTAGTAACAAAACGGATGGCACTGTGATAAACTGCATCCAGTTTGCTGAGTAGAGTATTGGAAGCTATTTTGTAGATGACATCGCCGAAGTCGAGGATCGGTAGGATAGTCAGTTTTACTAGGGTAAGTTTGGCGGCGTGAGTGAAGGAGGCTTTGTTGCGGAATAGAAAGCCGACTCTAGATTTGATTTTAGATTGGAGATGTTTGATATGAGTCTGGAAGGAGAGTTTACAGTCTAGCCAGACACCTAGGTACTTATAGATGTCCACATATTCTAGGTCGGAACCATCCAGGGTGGTGATGCTAGTCGGGCGTGCGGGTGCAGGCAGTGAACGGTTGAAAAGCATGCATTTGGTCTTACTAGCGTTTAAGAGCAGTTGGAGGCCACGCAAGGAGTGTTGTATGGCATTGAAGCTCGTTTGGAGGTTAGATAGCACAGTGTCCAAGGAAGAGCCGGAAGTATACAGAATGGTGTCGTCTGCGTAGAGGTGGATCAGGGAATCGCCCGCAGCAAGAGCAACATCATTGATATATACAGAGAAAAGAGTCGGCCTGAGAATTGATCCCTATGGCACCCCCATAGAGACTGCCAGAGGACCGGACAACATGGCCTCCGATTTGACACACTGAACTCTGTCTGCAAAGTAGTTGGTGAACCAGGCAAGGCAGTCATTAGAAAAACCGAGGCTACTGAGTCTGCCGATAAGAATATGGTGATTGACAGAGTCGAAAGCCTTGGCCAGGTCGATGAAGACGGCTGCACAGTACTGTCTTTTATCCATGGCGGTTATGATATTGTTTAGTACCTTGAGAGTGGCTGAGGTGCACCCGTGACCGGCTCGGAAACCAGATTGCACAGCGGAGAAGGTACGGTGGGATTCGAGATGGTCAGTGACCTGTTTGTTGACTTGGCTTTCGAAGACCTTAGATAGGCAGGGCAGGATGGATATAGGTCTGTAACAGTTTGGGTCCAGGGTGTCTCCCCCTTTGAAGAGGGGGATGACTGCGGCAGCTTTCCAATCCTTGGGGATCTCAGATGATATGAAAGAGAGGTTGAACAGGCTGGTAATAGGGGTTGCGACAATGGCGGTGGCAAAGGAGAACCTGGCGGCGACAAAGGAGAACCTGGAGAGGCTTGGGCGAGTAGCTGTGGGGGGGGGTGGAGCTGTTGGCCGAGGTTGGAGTAACCAGGAGGAAGGCATGGCCAGCCGTTGAGAAATGCTTGTTGAAGTTTTCATAATCATGGATTTATCGGTGGTGACCGTGTTACCTAGCCTCAGTGCAGTGGGCAGCTGGGAGGAGGTGCTCTTGTTCTCCATGGACTTTACAGTGTCCCAGAACTTTTTGGAGTTAGAGCTACAGGATGCAAATTTCTGCCTGAAGAAGCTGGCCTTGGCTTTCCTGACTGACTGCGTGTATTGGTTCCTGACTTCCCTGAACAGTTGCATATCGCGGGGACTATTCGATGCTATTGCAGTCCGCCACAGGATGTTTTTGTGCTGGTCGAGGGCAGTCAGGTCTGGAGTGAACCAAGGGCTATATCTGTTCTTAGTTCTGCATTTTTTGAACGGAGCATGCTTATCTAAAATGGTGAGGAAGTTACTTTTAAAGAATGACCAGGCATCCTCAACTGACGGGATGAGGTCAATATCCTTCCAGGATACCCGGGCCAGGTCGATTAGAAAGGCCTGCTCGCAGAAGTGTTTTAGGGAGCGTTTGACAGTGATGAGGGGTGGTCGTTTGACTGTGGATCCGTAGCGGATACAGGCAATGAGGCAGTGATCGCTGAGATCCTGGTTGAAGACAGCGGAGGTGTATTTGGAGGGCCAGTTGGTCAGGATGACGTCTATGAGGGTGCCCTTGTTTACAGATTTAGGGTTGTACCTGGTGGGTTCCTTGATGATTTGTGTGAGATTGAGGGCATCTAGCTTAGATTGTAGGACTGCCGGGGTGTTAAGCATATCCCAGTTTAGGTCACCCAACAGAACAAACTCGGAAGCTAGATGGGGGGCGATCAATTCACAAATGGTGTCCAGGGCACAGCTGGGAGCTGAGGGGGGTCGGTAGCAGGCGGCAACAGTGAGAGACTTATTTCTGGAGAGAGTAATTTTTAAAATTAGTAGTTCAAACTGTTTGGGTATGGACCTGGAAAGTATGACATTACTTTGCAGGCTATCTCTGCAGTAGACTGCAACTCCTCCCCCTTTGGCATGATGTGGTGATGTGGTGTAGCCTATAAATGGCATATTTATTAGAATAATAATTCAATTCATTATGACACTGTCTTTCCTCCCTTCCTCACTTGACGCTGCCATGCAGCTGCTGCTCCAGTCATTGTCACGGTCACCAGATTCAGTGTCAGGGACGTTGTTGTTAGTCTCAATCTTCTCATGTTGCTCAACTTTACTAAATAAATGTGTTATGGGCACATATGACCAAGTCTCTTCATCCTGTTCTTCCTTTTCAGCCCCAGATTTATACCTACATTCCATTTTAGCCAGAGTTCAGATTTTTTGCTAGCTAGCCAGCTAGATCTGAAGCTAATCCCCACCAATTTTGTTCAATGAAATGAAAAACGTTCTTGAGGGCCCCTCTCATTGGCTGCCATATCTACTATGAATTAAACCAAGCTTGTATTAGGCTACAGAAATGTGTACCTGCAGTTACAAGGCAAATAGCTATACCATGCTAGTAAATAATATGCACAGACAAATGACCTGGTGAAGCCTACACATGGGATATTATCATGTAGTAGCATTGTCCATGTGTGTTAAAAATCAATTTCTCTCTGATCTTGTTTCTCGATTGAAGATCCTCCCAATGCAGAGATCTCTGGGTTTAATCATAACTGGTATGCTGGTCTGGAGGGAGCTGCCCTCAGCTGTGTCAGTGGAGGAAACCCCAAACCACAGAGTTTCACCTGGACCAGGTAACACATGCCCTCCCTGCCTGTCGGCCTCCGTCTGTCTGACAGACTCAACTGACTCACGCTCTGTCTGTCTGGCATAATCTGTTTTTGTTTTGATTTACTGGTAATTCTATTAGTCAGTTTTAATGGTGTTACTAAGCCAAACCGGGGGGAGGTCAGGAATTGTTTCTAGTTGTGCTATGAGTTCCACTTGCCAGGTTTTCATTGTCAATAATCATTTGATTGAGTTACATCGTTAAACAAAGGTTAGATACATGGTAATACCGTTTTGGTTCAGGGACAGTTCAAATGGGACATGGGTATCAGATATGTTGTCTTACACGGTGATGATAGCTGTGCTGAAGCAATCCCATAATGGCGGAGCTGACTGAAGTTCTTGTGGTTTCTCTACCTGGCAAATGTTTCTGGTAACCTTTGGAAGACATACCGCATGGTGGAGTAAACCATTCTCCGGGTGTGGTAGAGGGTGGAGGTGGAACAAACCATCTATTGGAAATTACGAAGAAAATAAAATGTCTCATTAATAAAAAGATGACAGTTAGGCCTATGTCTGCTAGTGCGGACGATGTACAGTACCAGTCGAAAGTTTGGACACAGCTACTCATTCAAGAGTTTTCTTTATTTGTACTATTTTCTACATTGTAGACATCAAAACGACGTGCAAACTTTTGACTGGTACTGTGTGTGTGTTTAACTGGATCATGGCCCACTGGGCACACACTGGTTGAATCAACGTTGTTTCCACGTCATTTCAAGGAAACTAGTGGGGTGAGACATGTGTCACCAAGTCTTAAGCTGTTAGTCACATGAACACACCTGCAAGGCGTGTTTGTGTGTTAGTAACACGCGCGCACACACACACACACACACACACACACACACACACACACACACACACACTAGACACACAGACAGCACGCTCACACACCCACACTGATTCCCTCTCTCACCCTTATATACTTGAGACTTAGATCTCTTGTTACACTCCATCGCTCCTTGCTTTACTTTACACTCCTCCTTAAAACACACCCCTCCTTAAAACACACTCCTCCTTAAAACACACACGATGCCCTCACGCTCCTGATTTAATGATGAGTAAGAAAGTTAAAGAGGCCCAAAGATCATACCCCCAAAACACGCTAACCTCTCACCATTACCAATAACAGGGGAGGCTAGCATTTACAGTGCCTTGCGAAAGTATTCGGCCCCCTTGAACTTTGCGACCTTTTGCCACATTTCAGGCTTCAAACATAAAGATATAAAACTGTATTTTTTTGTGAAGAATCAACAACAAGTGGGACACAATCATGAAGTGGAACGACATTTATTGGATATTTCAAACTTTTTTAACAAATCAAAAACTGAAAAATTGGCAGTGCAAAATTATTCAGCCCCCTTAAGTTAATACTTTGTAGCGCCACCTTTTGCTGCGATTACAGCTGTAAGTCGCTTGGGGTATGTCTCTATCAGTTTTGCACATCGAAAGATTGAAATTTTTTCCCATTCCTCCTTGCAAAACAGCTCGAGCGCAGTGAGGTTGGATGGAGAGCATTTGTGAACAGCAGTTTTCAGTTCTTTCCACAGATTCTCGATTGGATTCAGGTCTGGACTTTGACTTGGCCATTCTAACACCTGGATATGTTTATTTTTGAACCATTCCATTGTAGATTTTGCTTTATGTTTTGGATCATTGTCTTGTTGGAAGACAAATCTCCGTCCCAGTCTCAGGTCTTTTGCAGACTCCATCAGGTTTTCTTACAGAATGGTCCTGTATTTGGCTCCATCCATCTTCCCATCAATTTTAACCATCTTCCCTGTCCCTGCTGAAGAAAAGCAGGCCCAAACCATGATGCTGCCACCACCATGTTTGACAGTGGGGATGGTGTGTTCAGTGTGATGAGCTGTGTTGCTTTTACGCCAAACATAACGTTTTGCATTGTTGCCAAAAAGTTCAATTTTGGTTTCATCTGACCAGAGCACCTTCTTCCACATGTTTGGTGTGTCTCCCAGGTGGCTTGTGGCAAACTTTAAACGACACTTTTTATGGATATCTTTAAGAAATGGCTTTCTTCTTGCCACTCTTCCATAAAGGCCAGATGTGTGCAATATTACA